>NC_081547.1:25348841-25365222 GCF_901000735.1 Corylus avellana
TCCCCACAATTAAAACCTAGTTTACATAAAGAAAGGCTATAGTGATCAATTGAAAGACTCAGAGAAATCCTTATATTAAGGGGAGCTATTATACATGCAGAGTATGAGAGTTTTTCGTCTAATAAATAATTTGTGAATATTGTGGAAATTCATTAGGTAGGCAATTAATCGAATTGGCACCTGAGTTTATATATATATATATATAAGTTTGAAGCAATAATATTTTGCTTACAAAGGGGGTGCCCCTGTCACTCGTCTTTCTTCTGTAATCTTGTTTAATGTTCTTTTTGCAGTTCGTATATATAACACTAATAATACATCAGCCATTACAAAAATGAATTACCGATGGCCTTGCAGAAAAAGGAGTTTGCTTATAGCACCCGACCATTTCTCATAACCATACAACTAAGTCATTTGGCAGAAGACTTGGAAGGTACCCTATAACTTCTTTTGAATATTTAAGGCCAACTACACATTTGCAAGCCAAAATGGTCCTTGCTCATAAAGAAAGTGTTCTTTCCTATTTTGGACATATCCATCTTCTTAGTTGAGTCTTGGATTAACATGAAGTATTTCCATGAGCAATTGGCAGATGCTATGCCTTCAACACATTAAGAGCAGTATCTTCAGGGCAGGAGCTTCTAAGTTAAAACAATCATATACTCCAAAAAAATCTTGAAAATATGCAAACTATAAAGCAATTACCGTGGCTGAATCCCACATGGTAAGCCCTTGGAAAAGTCACAACAAATTCACCAGGGTTCTGTATTAACCTAAAGGAAAAACCAGAAATAGTCATGAATAGAACTTCAACAAGGAAATCATCAGAAACAACAATACCATTCACAGCACCACAAATCATGCCTAAAACATTTTTAACTACAGAAAAGTATAATCTTTACATAGATTTTCAGATGCTAAAGAACCAGAAAGATCTTAATGAAATAGAATGGAAGAAACCTACCTACAACAAGGCATGCCTGATGCAACAACTACCTCAGGTGATAGAAGAGTTGTTTTCTCGCCCAATAACGAGAGAGCAGCTGGAGATAAGAGAAACTGGACCAGAGTTACAAAAATGCTATGGAAGAAATCACAACAAACTAATTCAGATTGAAAGAAAGTCAACTTAGAATAAAATAATAAGAAGTGTTCACACTAAGAAATGTCAATTTTTGGACAGTAAATCCCAATCAAATCGGGACACAATTGCAAATAAAAGATTCTTTTTTAAAATTTCCAGAAAATCAAAATTACTTGTGGGACCAAGTTTTGATAATGCTTCACCATCTTCATTTACTTACAAAATCACCTTCCCTGCAAGTGGCAGGTCCAATTTGGGACAACCTAATTGAATTTTGTTTCAGCAAGGTACTTCTTTGGGGTATATATTTGAAATTCTATTCTATATTCTTTTTATATTGATATTAATTATATTCATTAAAAAATATTGATATTAATTATGAATAAGTAAGAATCAACACTGAATGGCTAAGACCCCAGAAGTTTACTAAATTTCTATGCATGTACAGTTTCTGTTTTTTGAGCATGCTCAATCAGAGGTCAGAGCACAATTTTGAAATGCAATTATCATCAGTTTGACTCCGATAGCAGGTTTTCTTTATCTGTTTTCTTTTTACCATAATCCAATTCAATCAGAGAATTGACTAGTCCGACACCATGGACAAACACACTATCATTTGGGATATTTTTATATCCCCAGGCATTCAATGCCACCCCTACACTAAACCTAGAGTAAACATTGGTTAGAAAATTTTAGGTACTCACCAAAATAATACATACTGGGAAAATTCTAAAAACTGAAAACCCTATTTCCACAACAGATGAGTAAATGGGCATAAATGAACACAATATATATTAGTAGCAACCAATAGTTAAGCAGCAGAGATCCACAAAGCAACATTTTTTCAAAGGGTGAAAAAGAAAACAAATCATTTACTATTGTTTAAGCATTAATAAGGCTATCACAGGGAATAATCAATTGAAAAAAGAAAAAAAAAATGGGAATATCAGTCACAGACATTATATATTCCATGGAAAAGATAAACATCCTGGCTAAATGCAATATAATGAACAAAATACAATCACATTTAAAGGTGAAACATGCACTAGAAATGCTTCAACATATTAATGGCAAAAGAATTTCTGTTTCTGCAGTGGGTCATCTTTTGAAAGCTATTGTAGTCATCCCAAGTCAGCAACTTGCGCTTGCTGTGATATCACATGGACATAATGTTGAGGCATACATATGCAGAATTCAGTTATATCTATTAACAGGCAGCCATGCAAGACAGGTAATGCCAGCAGAAACAAAGACGCCTGTCACTATACAAACAGCAGACTCCTCTCCATCTTTATATAATATAGAGATATAGCCTTCTGTATTAAACTATTTTGGTATGTGCATACAAGAACACCCAAAATTAACACTACAAGAAAATATTTGGCAAGATTGAACTAGAGTTTTGAACTCCCAAAACATTTTATAAAATAATCATACACTAAGAAAGTTCACATACCTAAATGATCAATACTGCCACCATAAGCCTCACAGCAAATGACTTCCTCAAACGCAAATGCATAATCTCCGGGGACAGCATACCAAGTCTTTGGTGAGCCAGTGTGAAGAAAATTCATGCTGTGAAGCTCATGATCTTCAACGTGCCAAGCAAACCAGCTGAAAAGCATACCAATGTAGACCATAGGAGAAGTAACACCTGGAATATCATCTGGCATGAATCGCGTAAGTGAGCCAGGTGAACGAGCAATGGCTTGTAAGTTCCACGGACTGTTTGACAGCTTCCAACCTGCAGTACCTTCCATCTCATTACTAGCATTTGAACTCTTTCGCCTAGAACAATGTGAAGTTTCATCTGACAATATTGAGGAAGTAGAAGATGGCTTCGGTGTCTCCAAAGACATATTTGGTTCATTTTTGGCAGAAGAATCTTTGATCTCATTATTAGGGGAATCCGTTACACTATCTATCACATCTTTCTTGCAATCAGATGTCTCTTTATTCCTCTGGTAAAAATTCCTCTTCCTCCTCCTCCTGTGAAAATAGCGAACCTGGCCCTCCGGTTCGCCGAACCCAGACCCAGGAACATCATTTGCATACTCTACATATATAGGCTTCTCAGAAGCTGCCTTCCAAAACATTGCTTCTATAACTAATGGTGAAACCTCCTTAATCGTTCCCAATATGCTCCGTGCAAAAGCCTTTGACTTGGATTCAAACTGTTCCAATGTATAAATCTCTCCACTTTGCCATACTTGCTTATGAACACCCAACTGCAGATTTTGCACCACCCCTTTTGTTCTCTTCACAGTCTGACCCAATTCTTGGTGCCTTGTAGTAAAAACAGCCCGGACCTCCGCCTCATTACCACAATCCCCAGAACTCATTTTCGGCGAAGAACAAACACCCGACGTATTTACATCAGAACCCAATTCCGGGCACTTTGAAAGTG
This sequence comes from Corylus avellana, assembly GCF_901000735.1. Lineage (NCBI taxonomy): Eukaryota > Viridiplantae > Streptophyta > Magnoliopsida > Fagales > Betulaceae > Corylus > Corylus avellana. The sequence goes on from NC_081547.1 coordinate 25,352,333, forward strand.
ACTTGTTTAAGTTGCAAAATACATATCTTTTAGAAGGTTTAGGCAATGGTGGGATTATCTTACAAATACCAAAAGCACTAGCTTCCTTCTCGATTTTTGATATATAGGCAATTGGGTCAGCGAATTCAGTGTCCGTTGGGCGAAACTCAGGTGCCGATGGCAACCCTTTTAGCCAATTGGGTATTTCAACATTACCCATTACAACCAAGATTCACAATCAATATACTACAAATTTAATAGTATATATCATATAGGAGTACTCAATCATATACAATTACTTTCGTTCAGATTACAAACGAGTATTAAGGATTGAAACCCTAGATTGAAATCATTTGGGGAAATTGCACATGGGTTTGTTGTGATTCAAACCACATTAAGCATAGAAATTAATGAAATAGCAGAAATGTAAGGGCAATTGAGTAAACAAAATAAGCAATAGAACCTGAAACAGCGATGAGTAGTGTATATGATTGACCTTTAAAAGCACCAGCGAGAGAGAGAGAGGAGGACGGAAAGGGGGGTTTTGTCTAGGTTTTGAGCAACATTCTTAGCCGGCGCAATATAGCATTCTCTGTAGCGGTGGAGCTAAATTACCCCGTGGGGGCATAGCGCACCGCTTAGGTCGCTCGGTTCCTTGGCCGTACGATTGCTGTCGGGTTTTGATGGGTGAAGCGTAGCTAAGCAAAGTTGGGCGTATTGTACACCCAGTGGCGCATGTTAGCTCAAGCGGTATCTGAAGTATCAAGATAGGGACGTCTAAGGTGTGAAACAGGGGTACGTTACTACCTTATCCGGTGATGATCAAGATTGCAGATATATAGAATTTTGATGATTCTTTCGTAGGATTTAAAATTGTTATTTCATTAAAATTTAATAATAATTAATTATAAGTTCAATAGTAATTTTAGAAGTTGCAGTTCTCCAATAACTTTTCTAAAATTATTTTTATTTCCCATTTAAGGTTCACGTGGCACTGTATCAACCCTTTGGATTATGCCTCTATCTCATGAGATGTTGCAGGTCAAAATTGTAATTTTAAACAAAATTTAAAAATTCTTTCATTATTTTGTATTTTTGATTAAATTTAATAATTCAAATCTTATATTAGTTGAAAGGTGATAACTTGAATGCCAAATTCGCCTTATTCCAATTCGAACCCGACACGTAGCTACATGTAAGTCTCATCGCTTGTTAAAGCATACTACAAAGTCTACAATAGTAAAACTAGTTTGACTTACTTTCAATGAAGAAATTATTGAAGATCTTTGAGCAAAATCAAAGGATGAAGATTGCCTCGGGTGAAAAAAATAAATAATTAAAACTTTTTTCTTAATCTTACAATCTTTATTGTTTATTTTAATATTAAAAAAAATTATTAATTTTTTAACAACAAATTAGATTGAATATTTTGATTAAACATGCATTAGCCTTTATTTATTTCAACTAGTTTAATCTACCGTAAGTCAACATAAAATGTTGTGCTGGTATGCTACCTTATCTCGGAAAGTAACTAATGGGACCAACAAGAAAATTGGTGGGGTTTTATGCAAATAATGATGATTGATTTGATGGGTCCATATGATGATAAAAAGTACATAGTACACTGTTGTTTTTAGGGGAGGGCAAAATCCGCTTGAACCCGGCTAACCCGACACCCCAACCAATCTGATAAAAGTGGATAAAAGTGGAAACCGGTTAAGGTTTTGAAATTCCTTTGCAATGAGATAAATTGAGGAGGATTTTCAGATTATTCAAGTTTATGTTTGTCACTTACCATCTTTATGAAGTCGAGTTTCCATAGTACCATTAAGCCCAGTTTTGAATCTGATTAATACCAAAAAAAAAAAAAAAACAGAGAAAGAAAGAGAGAGAGAGTTGCCTGCTTTTGAGGTTGGACCAATATAATGCTTAGATTGCGTTTGATGGACCTAAAAGTACTTTTAACACTCAAAAAACCCGTTTGAAAAAAAATATACGCATTTGGTAAAAAAATTAAAAGCGCTTTTAAGGGTCAAAAAAGCCTAAAAATAGCCAAAAAAACACTTTTGGCAAAAGCTCAAAAATGAAGTTTTTGGCCAAAAGCTCTTTTTGACTTAAAAACTCTATTTCTCAAACACAATCTCAAACAGACTTTTAAACTGTTAAGGAACTAACAGAATCTATTTTGGATTCACTCTTTGAATCCAAACAGAACCACTCACTAGTATTATCCTTATAGTTGTTTTTATCTTTTCCTTTTAGTGTTCTCGTTGTATTTGTGTTTTAGTTGTATTTGTTCTGCTTGTTTGTATTGTATTAGTTCTCCTAATTTGTATCAAGTTTGAGTTTGTCAAACTTGATTACAATTGTAACTCTTTACTTATATATACAATGTGAACAGGTTAATTCCCATTAATAAGCCAATCGAAAGGCTCATTATATACTCTTTATTGGCAAAACATACACCCATCACCATGAAACTAGTAGCTATTTTACGTAGATAAAAATTAAGAAATATATAATATTTGAGTAATTAATGGCGTTGATCACTTAATTAAGATGATCAGGGCTATCCCCAAGGAATAGCACTGCTCCTTCCAGAAATTTGTTGACAATTAGGTTCGCAGGCGTTTTCACATGCAGAAATGGTTGGGGTATCCACTTGACGCAAGCATGAGGATACGCATTCTTTGGCACACTCCGATAGCTCTTCGCTACTACTCACGTTGGCAGTACATGCCATCACAACCACGAAGAGCATGCCAATGGCTTTTATCATCTTCATGCCCATCTTCATATACTGCTTAAATTAATCTTTTAATTTGTTGGGGTGCTCTTGGATTCACAATATATATATATACCTGTTAAGAAAGAGTGTTGCTTGCTGCTCCACACATTTTAACAGATGAAGGTTTATATGTTCTAAATAAAGGTCATTGGGGAGTATTATCAAATAGGCAACGTGCAAAATGAACGTGTTTTGGGTGGGGGGGGGCGCGGGTGAGTAACAAACAACGTGTTTGATTGTTTTTTCTCACGCAAGTTATTGCACGAATCTATATATTAGGGATTAAAGTTTTAGAAACCCATTACTGACAACATAAATGTTGATGGTATATATATATATATATGTATATATATATTGAAACGCTAATTAATAGCAATATATTTGCAGCGACAACAAGGTGTGGTCGTGGATGGTGCATCTAAAAACAATTAACCGCATATCAATGATGAGAATTTTAGAGATGATATACATGTCATCGTTAATGGTATATTGAAAAAAAATAAAAATAAAAATGAAACGCAATTACTCCATAATCAAAAGATAAGGTAATTTTACTTTGATTAGGTCTATGTTGGACTGCATTGATAAATCTGAATTTTTTTGTCTTTGATCAACTTTTACACCGATTTAGGGTCGGTTTGGAATTGCGGTTTCAATAAGTGTGATTTTAAAAATTGTACTTTTGAAATCGTAACTTTTTTATAATCGCAAAGGCGTTTAGTAAAACATGTTAAAAAATAATTTTTTATCAAATATTTGTTATGCAAAATTGTGATTTTGGTTTAAATTTGCGTTTTTTCAAATAAGCATCTCCTAACTTACTTATAGAAATCGCAGATTTTTTTCCTATTTTAAAATAAGTGATTTTTAAATTACAATGTCAAACGTCTTATATTTTGTGATATCTTTTAAAAACACAAATTATTCTTGCAAAATCGCAATCCCAAACGTACCCTTAACGTACCATAGACCTACAACTTACAACCAAACATATATATTTGAACACCGAATTTACGTACCAACACTTAAAACCTAACAAAATGGATAAATTTTAAACAGTTTGAGTGTTACTATATATAGAGTTAATTTTTAGAAAATTATAATAGGGTGTCAATTCAACCTGCTTGTTGCCAAACATGTTCTGCCACATGGGCAGAACCAAGCTAGACTTGAGATTGGGGGAAGAGGGAGATCTTTTAAGATAAACAATTAAATTTAGGGGGACAAACTCAGAAAAAAAATAATAATAAAAATAAATAAATTTAGAGGGGTTTTCACACACATTTTCTTGTCTTAAGTTGTTAAGCAATCACACATAATTAATGCAGGAGATGTGATAGGGGCTCAACTGAGCCCCATTTAAGACCCAATTTTTGTGGACATATGTTTTGATTTTTGTCTTTTTTTGAAATTTCAATTTTAAACTTGACACAACTCTTATGTGACTTTGTGTCATGCACGTAAGTAAAAATTTGGTCTTAGATGGGGCTCAGTTGAGCCCCTATCATCTCTTAATGCAGACACGTACAATTACAGTTTTAGTAAAAATGTTAACTTTCCAAGAACACAAAACGTACGTATTATATATACATTCATAAATAACACTTCTCAAAACAACAATTAGAAAAATCTTCTCGTATCTTTTATTGATCGATCGGCTCAATGGCTTCAATTCATATAAGAGATTACATGATCATATATAGTAGTAGTAAAAATGAAATGGACCAATATAAGTAAATTACGTACTAAAGTCTTTATTGGCAAAAACATTAATCACCGGACATGATTAATGAAACTAGTACTAGGTAATATTGTAACTAATTATAAGTTTTTTAAGAATAAAATCAGCCCCCACCGCGTTCTCCAGAAACTTGTTTGCAATAATCATCGCAGGCCCTATCACATCCAGCCGCGGTTGAGCCTTGCTCTTTCAAGCATACGGGCTTGCATCCATCAGCACATGCCGATTGCCCTTCACTCACTTTGGCACATTGCATCACAACCAGCAAGGAGATGAAGAGCATGGCAATGGTTTTGATGTTCTTGGCGGCCATCTTAAATATTAATTGCTTGCTTATCTTTTGTTCTAAATAAAATGATGAGGATCGACGAAGAAATTAAGTTGGGATGCTTGCTTTCGGATTTACATGCATGTTATAAAGGGCAAATGCTTGCACGTTGATGAGCATGAGTTATGCTGCTCCACACATTTTAAGTGGCTTGGAACAAAAATATGAGGACATGAGGTTGAGATTTAACCCATGAAAAGTCAATTGGTGCTGCCATTTTTATGGTAAGAGACTATAATCCAACTACTCGATCCATTTAATTCAATTAAAATAAGAACTTTTCAAAAAAAATAAAAATAAAAATAAAAATTCATGGTGAGGTCAATAAGATCGTGAAATTTTTTTCGATTTATTTATCTCTTTACATATGGATTTGCATGAACCGATCGATAAAAGATTTTCTTTGAGTCTTTTTGGGATCCAGTCTTATATTAGGAGGTGTAGGCTAGGGGTAGTATTACTTACTAACCTAATTTATTCTAACAACACTCCTAAATAAAATATAGTCTTCTAAAATACACATTGATTTGTGGATAATTCACTAATTGAATAATTTAATAGTTGCAAATACTTTTGAGTCCTTCCATTTTAATTTTAATGTGCAATTCAACCTCTCATACCTGATGACAATTATTCTATATATATGAAAGAATGAAAAAAAAAAAAAAAAAAAGAAGTAAAAAGATTTATACCCATAATTAAATTGATTTTAAATGTATTCGTTGAGCTAAGTTGCCCTGTTGGATATGATCTAGCAACCTGAGTATAATTAATGCCCAAATTCAAAGCCCATTTAATATAAAAGACTCACTAAAATAGTCCACTACAAGACAATAGTCAAAGAAATTTGAGATTGCCACGGGAGAAGCATCCAAATTAAATGTCATATACAGGATCTTCTCACTATAAAAGAGACCCGATCTCCAAACAACAAAGTCTCATGTATTTTTATGCCTCTTCCTCTCTTCATTTGATTTCTCTCTCGCAAAAGACTAACTTAACTACTGATAGACGGACTCCGGTTTGTCGGTCTGAAGAGTATTGTTCTAACAATATCCAACATGTATATCAATAAAACTTCCGAATGTTGGTTCATTTTGAAGGGGAAATCTCAATGCACACTAAAAGTTAATTTGCAGCAAGGAGGTCTTAAACATTTATAAGCTGGATTGGCAGATAAAAAATTTTAGAAGAAAAAAAAAAATCCATTATAAGAACTTCTTATTCTCTAAACAATGACTTGGCAATCCTAGTAACATTTTCTTGGGTAAAACCAAACTTGTTGAATGTGTCTAAATAAGCCCCACTAGCTCCAAATTCCTCCACCCCAATCACCACCCCTTGTCCTCCCACAGACTCCCTCCAACCCATCAGCGACCCGCCGACACGCTTGGAAACTCTCGCCGGCAATACATGAAACAAGTGAAACCGCACCCTCACTCGCCTCCCTTCTTTCCTCAACGTCTTGGCGCACCCCTCACAAAGGCATAGCTCAGATCCGATACCAATCAATATTATTTCCGGCAAATATTTTCCAGAATTATCACTAACAATGTATCCACCTCTTTCAACTCCACTTGCTGTAGTTCCTTCCAAGTGTGCTGCCACTTTTTGCCTTGATAATGCCATAAGACTAGGAACATCTCTATTTGCAACAGGCAACAGCCACTTTGTAAGCTCCGGCAGTCTCGTTGCCAACGGGCAGCCTAAAAACTAGAAGCCGTGGCACCGCTCGAAGGCCGGCAAGTTGTTCCACCGGCTGGTGAGTCGGGCCATCTTCTCCAAGACCAATTGAGTCATGAGTCATGATATAGATGACTCCAGCATGACTTAATGCGGAGAGTAAGATCGAGTTCTTCACGTGTAGCCGGAAAGTGTAAGGAAAGTGGCTGCAAATGGTATCAGACCGCATCCGTACGTGCCATATTGCAAGACCATTAGAAATTCCAGCCATGGCGTGCTCACGAACTCCATACCTGATGTTGCGGCCCCATGGGGAGTTGGGTTGGCTGAAGTCTTTGTACTCATGTAGATAAGCTTTGTTTGAGCTTGCAAGGTCTGCACTTCCACCAATTAGTCCTGAAAGAACTTTGGCAAGCTGGTTTAAGCACTTCTCCGAGTAGCCACGAGTAGCATCCACTGGCTCTGATGCTGACCACTTCTGTTGATCACAACATAACACATTGTGTCATTGTTAGTACATTTTATTTACTTTGGACATTTGTCTTTTTAATATTAATTCTAGGTTTCATCTGTTTAGGCTATTTGAGAACAATGAAAAACTTCAATAATTGCTTATATAGGGAGATCGAGGATAAAAGGCAAAGGTATTAGGTCAAAGTCGATGAGAATTAAAACACTCGGTGACAGGTCTCGGTCGACCAAGGCTCAAACTCGGTCAATTGAGCACTTAGGACTTCACAATTTTGATACGATATATATCAGCACCTCGATCGATCGATAGAACATCGACCAAGACTTTGACCGAGTGTATTGGGTTTTAGTATTGGAGTTAGATGCTTCTTCAACCACATTTTGATCCCGACTCAACCCTAAGCCTAAAGCTTACAACGTACAATCTGTATTTTGACACTGAATTTTGCCAAAGACAATTAACTTTTCTCTTGTAAAGTTGTGAATCAATTACCGGCAATGAGCTTTCCCAGCCATGAACTAGTCCACCGTTAAGAAGAATTTTAAATTCTGCAGCCTCTTCTGGGTATTCACTTTGGTAATAGTTAAGCTTAGAGTACCACTCCTTCTCCATTCTTTCTCCATGGCCTGTTTGAATTTGCATCTCCCTGTGACAGTAAAATGGGCACTTGAATCTTTTTCCCCTAGTCTAAATCATCCTAATTTCGATAGTTAATAACCCCCGCACCTGTAAACCATAGGAATAACATGGAATGGCTCTTGATCGGTCACTCCAATCAACTTTCTGTCTCATTCTTCTCACATCATCTTTGGTGAAGGTACCATGATGAGCTTTTGATGTTCCTTCCTTCTCAGACAATTTCCCTATCACAGTCTTCACCTGGAGAGGGAAAATAAAGATGAAAAAGAGAGGAAAATAAAATCAAATGAGCTGAATAGATTAGATTAAGGCTACAAACTAGTTTACAGGAATTTTCCTACAAACCAACCTCTAACAATAAATTGTGTCCTTAATACGTGAAAAACACGTTTTTCTAATATCATGTATTTTAATAGCTTAAAAGATGAGTCAATTTTTAAGGCAAACTAGGTTGGAGAAAGATACATGTATCTGTTAACATGTAAGAAGCACATATTTACTTTTTAATAGTATATTTCTTATATGCTAGAAGCACATGTTTACTTTTTTAATAGCATTAATAAGAGGAGTAATGCTACCAACTTTCTACTCAAATTTCATCGGATGGAAAAGATTTTCCTTTCAAAAAGTGGAGTAATGCTATGGGAGTGATCTCCTATCCACTTTTATAAAGGAAAAACTTTCTATCCAATTTCACCCGGATGAAAAGTTGGTTCATAGCATTACTCTAATAAAAAAGTGTATACTTCTCACATACTCAAAAGAGACATTTCACTTTTTAAAGGCCAAATTATGGGAGTTCCAACAACTAAGTTTGTAAAAACCAACCTCTAAAAAAGTGAAATGTGTCTTAACGCGTGAGAAGCATATGTTCATTTAATAGCATGTGCTTCTCATGTGTCTTTTTATTTATTTTTTATTTTTTTTGAGGGAAAATCAATCTGATTTCATTAATAGTGGTTAAGAGCATAAAAGCTCTTACAATCACAGAACATACAGTTCTGCAAGATCATAACCGAAGCTAAAAGATTACACGTCAAAAAATTGAAAACATAACAGATCTTACAATGAAAAACCAATTTATGACATCAAACATCCGCTATCCCAGCCCGATCTTCAGATTATAGAACAGATCTGCTAACGCAGACTCCTTCCAAGAGCATAGGAAGCCATTTTTCAGGTATGAGCAAAATACTTATACCCAAACCATTCCCCTCTCAACCCGAAAGCTAGGAGCATTATTCACGTCATCAGCCCAACGGCTAGGACCATAAAATAACAACAACAATAACAACAAACAAACAACAACAACAATAACAAAAAACAAAAACAAAAACTCCCACAAGTAGTAGTGGAGAAGCACGGCATCATAGATATCCCTTCGAAAGACACGCCTTGATTGAAGAAAATAATCAGATTTAAGTTTGAAGAAACTAAAGTTGGATTTAGATCTAAAGCAACCCGCCAGAAAATGGAGACCGTTGGAGCCTACAGAGAAGACGCCGAGCATTGCTACCATGAAAAGGAAGGAGGGAAGATCTAAATTTAAATCTTCCCTCCTCTTAAAGTTATTCTTCGTATTGTTTAGATTAAAAGAGAGAGAGAGGCTTTCCATTTATATCATGTGTCTTTTTAATAACATTATTAAGAAAGCATGTTTCTCATTGTTAAGCCACATATCACTTTTTAGAGGCCGATAGTGAAATCCACATTGATGATGCCGAGATAAAGTAAACAAAACATGATTTGTGTACTCGGGCATGCGCGTACTGACCATGAAATCCAAATTGGTGATGCGCGATGAGATGAAGTAAACAAAACATGATTTAATTTGTGTAGTGGGGCATGCGTGTACAGACCCTGATCAAAGTTGGTTTCTGATTTTCAGTGAAAGCATAGGAGAGTGCATCCTTGAACGAATCCATACTGTGGTGTATGTTCTCCACTGTGACTGTATTCCAACCAAGAGCCTTGAATCGTGCAGATATATCTTCAGAAAATGCCAAATTTGTGTGTCCATCGACCAATGGTATTATGATTATCATCATAAATTAGTGTAAGTTTGTTAAGCTTCCAGTGAGCAGCCAAGGATGCAGCTTCATGAGATATGCCTTCCATGGCCGGCACAACCATCACCCATTATGCAATATCTGTATCAATAAATCGGCAAACTCTCAATAAGGACAACATATATTAATGATATTCAACTTCTTAATTTTTTCCTAACTAAATTTAAAATTTTTTTTTTCTAAACTCAACAATTTTTACTTAATTTCAGATATTATATGGGTTGAGACTCCCTTATAATTTCTTGTTGAGGGAGACTTATATATACGGAAGATAAAGTATTATATATTAATGTGTTAATTAAATATTGTTTAAACTTACCATTTCCCATATATGGCTCTAGGTTTTTAGAATAATTGATTTAACAGTAACATCATTGGCTAAAGTAAACTACCTTATTAACTAATCATGAATAGTACTCTTAACCATACAACTGATTATTGGAAAATATTTTCTAATCATCTTTGAATCAACAATATTAAACGAAATCTACTCTTAGCACTTCATAATATATATTAGTTCTGATCATAGGGTATATTTCTTTTTTATATATATACTTAACTTAAAATGATTTGTATGGAATTAGAGACGGAGGGAGGGGGGGACCGGCTGGGGCCATGGTCTCCTCTCACTTCCTAAAAAAAATATTACCGATTATTTAAATTGCTATAGCTAGCTTTCAAAAAGTCTCTATAATTAATACATGTTTGCAATGACGTTGCTTACAAACAGAGACAGAGAGAGGGAGGACTGGCCGGGGCCATGGTCCCCCCCACTTCCTCAAAAAAGATATTTTAAGGAGTAAAAAAAAAAAAATTATATTGGTCCCCCCTCTCCCAAAAAAAAATTGATAGGTCTCGGTCCCCTCAACTCTCCTCTACCGGTTGGTTCTTACTTCTTAGATTAATCTTGGGGTTTTCTTTTGGTTAATTTTTCTATTGCTTGGCTTGGAAATTTGGTTAAGAATATGAAAAGTTGATTTTTTTTCTTTTTCCTTCATAGATTGGCTGTCGGCTTAGAAACTTGGAAATTTATGTGTTTTTTTGTTGTTGTTATTTTCTTTATGTATATATGTAAATCTTGAATCTCGTCTCTGTGAGGATTTCTGGTTCTTGATTTGGTATGGCCGTATGAGAATTTTTTATGGGTTTTATTTTGATGGGTTTTTATAACTAATGTCATTGAGAAATCTCTAGTTTCTCTTTGAGTTTTTGTTCCACCCATTGAATTTCAAGTTTGAAATCATAATGATTTAGAGAATTTTTGATTAGATCCGAATTTGGGAGAATTTTAGTAAGAAGCTAAACTCCTAAAATTAACTAGGGGCTTTTGTGTGTAGTGAATTTCTATGCATAATTTAAGATCCGGGTTGTTAGATTAATGGGTTTAAAGCTTTAATTTCACTATTGTTTATAGTATGGACATAAACTTTAATTTGTATAGTATGAATTAAATTAGGGTTTTTAGTATGTGAACACTAGGATTGCTAATTGGATGTGTTAATTACATTTAAAGCGTTAATTAACCCTAGACTTTTATGAGTTCAATGGAAATTGATGCCTATGGGGTTTAGGTTCAAATATGTCATAATATAATCATATTGATTATTGTATGTGAATATGAGTATTATAAATTTGGTGTCAGTTGCTTGATCATTGGAATAGGAAGAGAATAATAATTATAGGATTAAAGTGTAATGTTTAACTTAGAGTCTATGTGATGATTATGTTATTCATATGAGTTTGTTCATTGTTAACCTACACATATTTTTTCTTTATTTTCTAAAAACTCAAAGTGATCATGTAAATTTATTTGTAGATGATGAAAAAGTCAAATACAATACTTGACTATTTCAAAAGAAAAAATGCACAAAGTTTATTGGGGTTTGATCCTGGATTGTGTGTCACTTATGAGAATATCATGTTAATCGATGAGGTGCAAAATAACTCAACACATGTTGTACTTTTTGAGATTAGTACTCTAAGCTCAATTCTTAATCTAAGTGGTCTTGTAATTTGGATATTATGTTATTAAATATTGAGAATATTGTTTGTTAGAATTTAAAATTTTAATTGAAGAGTATACCACAATTCTAAGCTCAATTCCTCATTGTATTTAAATACTAGTGATTAGAAAAAGAAGAAAAAAAAAATAGAAAAAAGTACTAGTTAATTACACGCTGAAAAAAAAAAAAAAAAAAAAAAAAATCTGCTTTGGACTCCTCCCATAAAACTTCCTGCCTCCGTCTCCGTATGGAATTACGTTAAATATTTAAAAAATATTTTTTTACCTAACATTTGTGGCAAGAATTTACCTGTCGTGACTTCAACGCCATCTGTCACCACATTCTCCGGGTGACCTGGGGGTACGACTCCCAAGCTGACACAACCTTTGTAGGTCGATCTTCTAACTGGCATTTGAAATATATAGCTCAATATTGAGAATATAGGAATATTAATTAATTGTTGCAAAATTAATACATAATTGTTATAAGCATTAATATAAACACCATATATACAATAATATACCTGAAGGGATTGAAACCCAGCGATATGAAGGCAAACATAGTGGAGCAAGCAAGCATGGCCAGGCCAGCACTTAAAACAAATCTGTCCCGGTTAAACCATTTAGGGTCCGGGGTTATATCTCATCACATACCTGAACAAAACATACCCCAGTACTTCAGCCATCCCAACCGCCATCCCAGGGTGCCCGGCCGGTCTTGCCATGTTGCACCGAATCAACGACGAGCATTCTCACGTTGTCGACGCATCGCTTGTCGACTAATCTCTGAAACGATTCGTCGTCTGTATCCTTGTCTTGTACTTTGAGCTCTTCTTGCCAACAGAGCTTGTGGTCGTAGCTTGTAGCTATATTGCTTTTGTTGTTGATTTGGTGGGACGAAGGAGAGGGAGGGCTATTGGGTACTGCCAGAGATCGAAGGGAAGAGCTCGAGAGGGTGATCATGGAGCTTGGAGAGAAGATGGTTTGAGAGAGATCGAAGAAGGTGATCGAGCTGAGAAAAAGCTAATTAACATGCAGGTGGTGAGATGAGTGTCACCGACTCACCTTGGGCTACACGTGCTGCGCGCGCGCGCGCATGAAGAGAGTGAAACCGTTGAGTTGGCACCGCTAGCTTTTACCAAACAAAACCGCCTAGCTCTTCATATGACGTCATAGGAAGCCTTTACAT
>NC_081547.1:25365322-25371116 GCF_901000735.1 Corylus avellana
TTTCTAAAAACTCAAAGTGATCATGTAAATTTATTTGTAAATGATGAAAAAGTCAAATACAATACTTGACTATTTCAAAAGACACAAAGTTTATTGGAGTTTGATCCTAGGTTATGTGTCACTTATGAGAATATCATGTTAATCGATGAGGTGCAAAATAACTCAACGCATATTGCACTTTATGAGGTTAGTACTCTAAGCTCAATTCCTAATTTAAGTGGTCTTGTAATTTGAATACTATGGTTATTAAATATTGAGAATATTGTTTGTTAGATTTTAAAGATTTAATTGGAGAGTATAACACAATTCTAAGCTCAATTCCTCATTGTATTTAAGTACCAGTGATTAGAAAAAGAAAAAAAAATAGAAAAAAGTACTAGTTTATTACACGCTGCAAAATAATAATAATAATAAAAAAAAAGATAAAAAAAATTTGCTTAGGTCGTCTCCCATAAAACTTCTTGCCTCCGTCCCTGTATGGAATTACGTTAAATATTTAAAAAATATTTTTTTACCTAACATTTGTGGCAAGAATTTACCTGTCGTGACTTCAACGCCATCTGTCACCACATTCTCCGGGTGACCTGGGGTTACGACTACCAAGCTGACACAACCTTTGTAGATCGATCTTCTAACTGGCATTTGAAATAGCTCAATATTGAGAATATAGGAATATTAATTAATTGTTGCAAAATTAATACATAATTGTTATAAGCATTAATATAAACACCATTTATACAATAATATACCTGAAGGAATTGAAACCCAGAGATATGAAGGCAAACATAGTGGAGCAAGCAAGCATGGCCAGGCCAGCACTTAAAACAAATCTGTCCTGGTTAAACCATTTAGGGTTTCCGGGCTTATATCTCATCACATGCCTGAACAAAACATACCCCAGTACTTCAGCCATTCCAACCGCCATCCCAGGGTGCCCGGCCGGTCTTGCCATGTTGCACCGAATCAACGACGAGCATTCTCACGTTGTCGACTCATCGCTTGTCGACTAATCTCTGAAACGATTCGTCGTCTGTATCCTTGTCTTGTACTTTGAGCTCTTCTTGCCAACAGAGCTTGTGGTCGTAGCTTGTAGCTGTATTGCTTTTGTTGTTGATTTGGTGGGACGAAGGAGAGGGAGGGATATTGGGTACTGCCAGAGATCGAAGGGAAGAGCTCGAGAGGGTGATCATGGAGCTTGGAGAGAAGATGGTTTGAGAGAGATCGAAGAAGGTGATCGAGCTGAGAAAAGGCCAATTAACATGCAGGTGGCGATATGAGTGTCACCTTGGGCTACACGTGCTGCGCGCGCATGCAGAGAGTGAAACCGTTGAGTTGGCACCACTTTTACCAAAACCGCCTTGCTCTTCACATGACGTCATAGGAAGCCTTTACACGTTACGAAGTAATTCCACGAGAATGTAATTAATAATTTAATATGATCGCTTATTCTGATTTGGACAAAAGATTTTAGTTTGAAAAATTTTTTCTCCAACCTACTTTAATTTTTTATGACAAAGTTTTTCTCTAAATTGGGTTGAATAAATTTTCTTCCACCTAGTCTATACAAAATAAAAATAACATGTGTCCCTTGAACATGTGAGATGCACATGTTTTTTTAATTGCAGTGACAAAATTGGAATAAATTTTATTAAAAATTCATGTGCATCTCACATGTTATTAAAAAAATGAATACATGTCATTTTTATAGACTAATTTGAAGGAAATTCCTCCAATTTTTAATATTTTTAAGAGTTATTTATTGTCATTCTACTAACTTAGGAACCTAAACATTAATTTTTAAGAAACCCAAAGATGTTAAATGATACTTGTTACTTATTGAAATAGGTTGGAAGAAATTTTCTCAAAACTAAGAAATTTGTGTCCGATTGATTTTACCCTTGATAGTTAAGAAACTAATTATATGTTACCTTATATAATAAGAGACAGATTTGGAGAATTTTCTCTAACCTACTTCAATAAGTGTCAAGTGTTATATTTTACATGTTTTCTTGAATATTATGAAGAATCATTTATTGTCATTCTATTAATGTAGGGAATAGGATCCTCTTCAGTTCATTTTGAACTGAAGAATATCCAGTTTATGGCTAAGATTTTTTCTTAAAAATCCTAAAGTCGTAAATAGGACACTTGTCCACTA
Organism: Corylus avellana; assembly: GCF_901000735.1. Classification (NCBI taxonomy): domain Eukaryota; kingdom Viridiplantae; phylum Streptophyta; class Magnoliopsida; order Fagales; family Betulaceae; genus Corylus; species Corylus avellana. The sequence goes on from NC_081547.1 coordinate 25,367,481, forward strand.
ACCAAAAATAATAATAAAATATTATTTTAGATTTTAAAAAAATAAAAATTAAAATTAAAATAATAAAAAATTATAAAATATTTTAAAAAAACTAAGAGGTCAAGCCATCTGATGTGGGGTGGCCGACCGTTGGCCTAGGGTGGCCGGTTACCCCATGGGCCCACCTGGGGTCCCGCCACCCCAATGGCCAAACTAAAAAAAAAAAAAATCGCTTAGTGCCTGGCCTGACCACTGGGCCACGGGTGGCTCTGGGCCACCATAAGCCAACAAGTGCTGGTCCGCCAATTCCTCAGTTTTTTTTTAAAAATATTTTCTAATTTGTTATTATTATTATTATTTTTAAATCTAAAATAATATTTTATTATTATTTTTGTCTGAAGCCAAAACCTCCTTGAGATCTTGGAATATATATATATATATATATCAAAACCTATAAAAGTTACAATCTTTCATGGGCATGTAGTAGTAATTAAGTAATGGTATAAGTTATTTTTGTGTTTCTTTAATGATGATGTGGTTCTTAAAATTATCATTAGATTTGTGATTAATCATTATTAAATTTTAATTAAATAATCATTTTAAAAATTACTTTTATTTTTTGAAGGACACAAGAGTACTAATATTACAAGAAGGACTTCAAGAAGATCAATGTATGTGCAAAGACACACAATTCATCAATTGTTTAGATTTAATTGTTGTTAATTAAGATGCCGGTCTTGTAACCCTTTTTTTCGTTATTGAATAGAAAAAAAAAAAAAATTGGACACTGCACCGACTGCGGGCATATGTAGGCCCACTTATTCTGCCATGGCGTACACGTCATGAGAAGTTGTCGACTTCCTCTTCGTGACTTGGTATGTCATGCATGCAGTTTTAAGACGTAGTTGACCAAGCCCAACACTCCAACCCCAACTTCACACGTCAACAATAAGTGGCCTCAAATTTCTATGCCATTCAACCGGTTTGCTTGTCGGCCAGTGTGAGTACGTACGCGCGTAATAATCAGCCGGCGTTGATGTGGGTTTATGGATTTAATAATTTATCAAATCACTTTCTAAGTTTAAAATGGATAGAAGTTCCTTTTAAAAGTCGCATTATTTACAATTTTCCTGATTTTTTTTTTTTTTTTTTGGAAAGAAATTCATTCTAATTTCATTGATAATAATCACGAGAATAAAGCTTTTACATCACAAGAGCACAAAGCTCTGAAAATGTAAATTATAGCCAAAGCTATAAGGATACAATATCACCTAAAACCTTCGCTAACCTATGACTAGTTTTTAGTTGAAATAATAGATCTGCGTAAGACAGACGTAATTCAATGCATAGGTAGCGCAAATTCCTCCTTGACCCAAAAGCTAGGATGAAGTTCACGTCCACTATTTGAAGGTTTGGACTAAAATTCAGATCCACGACCTAAAAGATCTAGACCAAAGTTCAGTTCACATCCAAATAGGCAGATCGAGTGGCCAAGCCTTATTACAAAACAGAAGCAAGAAAATCAAAATAAAACGTGGGCGAACCAAAGAGGCAGGGCCTTATTACAAGCAAATAATAGGAATGAAATGCATATTTATTTATATGGTTGGAACAATTCAGAGATATTCAATTAAAATGGGTATGCTTGATAAATTCAATGTTGATCCATTAATTAATTAATTATTAAGGCCCATTATATTTTAGGTATTAATTCTTAATCAATGTTGAATATTTCAACCCAATATATTTGATGAATTATTATTTTGTAATTTAAACAATCATGCATATATCCTTGCCCGATCTTACGTTGTACGAGGCTTAACTGTTTACATTTGTAGCTTTATCTTTGACCTTTGATTTTTTTTTTTTTTTTCTCTAATTATCTTTGACCTTTGATTATAGACCATATAATATGGTCCAGCTGGCTGTTTTCTATTCGTTGGTAGGCCTTGGGCTGAGGCTTCCCAGCAGGTTCTTGGAAAATCCTAACCGTCCAATTGACAATTCTGCGCGGGAAGGGAAACAGCTGCGTTGATGATAACGCGGCAAAGGTACCTGGACCACACGATTTGTTTTCTCATATGGTCGGGAATACCCTTAATTGGTACTTCGCAGCGCTATAATAATATTTATGGAATTTTTTGTAAGAATTTTCTCCAATAAAATTAATCTGAGTTTTATTCCAATAATTTATTCCTCGATAGGGATCCATTTGGCTTAATAATTTTAAGATGTCAACGTTTGATTTTTTCAAAATATAGTTAAGCATTTGATAAAAAGTAATGTTACGTACCATCTTTTTATTCTCTTAAAATTCTTTTAAAACTAATATAATTTTTAAAATCATCGTTGAATTAAAATTCAAGACATTCTTAAACAAAACATTTTTTTTGCAATTTTATTTAAAAACATGCGTTCGGTTAGCAAAATCACAAGACCAAATGCACTCTTAATGGAACATTATTTTAGAGGGGAAAAAAAAATCATACCCAAAAATTCAACATTTTGTCCGGTCATACTAACATGAGAATTTTTATTTATAAGATCTTCCAATAACAACGGGGATTTCATGTAATAAAATTGTCGTGTTGTAATCTTATTACATTATAACAGAGCAATCCTATGTAACCCTATATAAGGGCCTATTTGGGCTCGACCTGTTTGAATAAATATTCAGTCAAAAGTATACAAATGAGTAATTATTAACCGCTTATTGCGTAACTGCTTTGGCATATAGTTTGAAAAAATCATTAACCGTCTAGGTAGATGCGGATCAAAGACTTTTATCACCCAAGCAATCCCTTTGTGAATATAGTTTAAATACAAAGTATTCTCTTTATATTTCCAATACTTAATAGTCTAGAAAGGACAATTATGTCAACTTTCTCCGTTCCAACCACCTTCGTCAGAGCGTTCAACGATCAACAGTGAACCAAGACTCAGCAAGCAATTCTCAACCTGCAAATTGCCATTTCTACCCAAACACGCGCACAATTTATATAATAAATAATAGTAATTTCATATATAATCTCTTATTCTTTTGTTTCTTTTGAAGGCTCAAATCAATCCACGATCTTCGTCTGCAAATCCATGCGTTTCTGAATTTTCAATTTTGTCTTTTTCGATCCCCAGCATTCACCATCCAATCCCAATCACTCGATTCAATCAAATTCCTCTAAGTTCGTGGCTTTAGCCGGAGCGACCCGAATGGGCCCGATGGAGGATCCGAAGGACTCGGTTCTGAGTCGACTCGTGGAGTCGGTGAAGGCGATCTCCGAGTTGCCCGAGTGCCGAAACGCGTGCAAGAAGATGTACGGAAACCTGGTGCGGAGAGTGAAGCTCCTGAGCCCTCTGTTCGAGGAGTTGAGGGACAGCGAAAAGGAGCTCGGGGAAGAGGAAGTCAAGGGCTTGGAATCGCTGAGAATCGCTCTGGATTCGGCTAAGGACGTTCTCGGGTCGGTCAACGGAGGGAGCAAGCTCTACCAGGTAGGGTTTTGGTCGAGTTTAGTTAGTTTCTGTTTGGTCGCTGAGAAAACGTACGAGCGTGTGTTTCTTTTTGTTCGCTTGGGATCAAATGGTGAAGAATTTGGAATTTGTGTTTTCTTATCAGATTGGATTTGGAATTTGCATGTTGAAAAATGAATTTCACAAAGCTGA
>NC_081547.1:25371216-25405423 GCF_901000735.1 Corylus avellana
TTTATCGATCGGTTCATGCAAATCCATATGTAAAGAGATAAATAAATCGAAAAAAATTTCACGATCTTATTGACCTCACCATGAATTTTTATTTTATTTTTATTTTGTTTGAAAAGTTCTTATCTTAATTGAATTAAATGGATCGAGTAGTTGGATTATAGTCTCTTACCATAAAAATGGCAGCACCAATTGACTTTTCATGGGTTAAATCTCGACCTCATGTCCTCATATTTTTGTTCCAAGCCACTTAAAATGTGTGGAGCAGCATAACTCATGCTCATCAACGTGCAAGCATTTGCCCTTTATAACATGCATGTAAATCCGAAAGCAAGCATCCCAACTTAATTTCTTTGTCGATCCTCATCATTTTCTTTAGAACAAAAGATAAGCAAGCAATTAATATTTAAGATGGCCGCCAAGAACATCAAAACCATTGCCATGCTCTTCATCTCCTTGCTGGTTGTGATGCAATGTGCCAAAGTGAGTGAAGGGCAATCGGCATGTGCTGATGGATGCAAGCCCGTATGCTTGAAAGAGCAAGGCTCAACCGCGGCTGGATGTGATAGGGCCTGCGATGATTATTGCAAACAAGTTTCTGGAGAACGCGGTGGGGGCTGATTTTATTCTTAAAAAACTTATAATTAGTTACAATATTACCTAGTACTAGTTTCATTAATCATGTCCGGTGATTAATGTTTTTGCCAATAAAGACTTTAGTACGTAATTTACTTATATTGGTCCATTTCATTTTTACTACTACTATATATGATCATGTAATCTCTTATATGAATTGAAGCCATTGAGCCGATCGATCAATAAAAGATACGAGAAGATTTTTCTAATTGTTGTTTTGAGAAGTGTTATTTATGAATGTATATATAATACGTACGTTTTGTGTTCTTGGAAAGTTAACATTTTTACTAAAACTATAATTGTACGTGTCTGCATTAAGAGATGATAGGGGCTCAACTGAGCCCCATCTAAGACCAAATTTTTACTTACGTGTATGACACAAAGTCACATAAGAGTTGTGTCAGGTTCAAAATTGAAATTTCAAAAAAGAGACAAAAATCAAAACATATGTCCACAAAAGTTGGGTCTTAAATGGGGCTCAGTTGAGCCCCTATCACATCTCCTGCATTAATTATGTGTGATTGCTTAACAACTTAAGACAAGAAAATGTGTGTGAAAACCCCTCTAAATTTATTTATTTTTATTATTATTTTTTTTCTGAGTTTGTCCCCCTAAATTTAATTGTTTATCTTAAAAGATCTCCCTCTTCCCCCAATCTCAAGTCTAGCTTGGTTCTGCCCATGTGGCAGAACATGTTTGGCAACAAGCAGGTTGAATTGACACCCTATTATAATTTTCTAAAAATTAACTCTATATATAGTAACACTCAAACTGTTTAAAATTTATCCATTTTGTTAGGTTTTAAGTGTTGGTACGTAAATTCGGTGTTCAAATATATATGTTTGGTTGTAAGTTGTAGGTCTATGGTACGTTAAGGGTACGTTTGGGATTGCGATTTTGCAAGAATAATTTGTGTTTTTAAAAGATATCACAAAATATAAGACGTTTGACATTGTAATTTAAAAATCACTTATTTTAAAATAGGAAAAAAATCTGCGATTTCTATAAGTAAGTTAGGAGATGCTTATTTGAAAAAACGCAAATTTAAACCAAAATCACAATTTTGCATAACAAATATTTAATAAAAAATTATTTTTTAATATGTTTTACTAAACGCCTTTGCGATTATAAAAAGTTACGATTTCAAAAATACATTTTTAAAATCGCACTTATTGAAACCGCAATTCCAAACTGAGCCTAAATCGGTGTAAAAGTTGATCAAAGACAAAAAAATTCAGATTTATCAATGCAGTCCAACATAGATCACCTAATCAAAGTAAAATTACCTTATCTTTTGATTATGGAGTAATTGCGTTTCATTTTTTTTTATTTTTTTTTTCAATATACCATCAACGATGACATGTATATCATCTCTAAAATTCTCATCATTGATATGCGGTTAATTGTTTTTAGATGCACCATCCACGACCACACCTTGTTGTCGCCGCAAATATATTGCTATTAATTAGCGTTTCAATATATATATATATATATATATATACCATCAACATTTATGTTGTCAGTAATGGGTTTCTAAAACTTTAATCCCTAATATATAGATTCGTGCAATAACTTGCGTGAGAAAAAACAATCAAACACGTTGTTTGTTACTCACCCGCGCCCCCCCCCACCCAAAACACGTTCATTTTGCACGTTGCCTATTTGATAATACTCCCCAATGACCTTTATTTAGAACATATAAACCTTCATCTGTTAAAATGTGTGGAGCAGCAAGCAACACTCTTTCTTAACAGGTATATATATATATTGTGAATCCAAGAGCACCCCAACAAATTAAAAGATTAATTTAAGCAGTATATGAAGATGGGCATGAAGATGATAAAAGCCATTGGCATGCTCTTCGTGGTTGTGATGGCATGTACTGCCAACGTGAGTAGTAGCGAAGAGCTATCGGAGTGTGCCAAAGAATGCGTATCCTCATGCTTGCGTCAAGTGGATACCCCAACCATTTCTGCATGTGAAAACGCCTGCGAACCTAATTGTCAACAAATTTCTGGAAGGAGCAGTGCTATTCCTTGGGGATAGCCCTGATCATCTTAATTAAGTGATCAACGCCATTAATTACTCAAATATTATATATTTCTTAATTTTTATCTACGTAAAATAGCTACTAGTTTCATGGTGATGGGTGTATGTTTTGCCAATAAAGAGTATATAATGAGCCTTTCGATTGGCTTATTAATGGGAATTAACCTGTTCACATTGTATATATAAGTAAAGAGTTACAATTGTAATCAAGTTTGACAAACTCAAACTTGATACAAATTAGGAGAACTAATACAATACAAACAAGCAGAACAAATACAACTAAAACACAAATACAACGAGAACACTAAAAGGAAAAGATAAAAACAACTATAAGGATAATACTAGTGAGTGGTTCTGTTTGGATTCAAAGAGTGAATCCAAAATAGATTCTGTTAGTTCCTTAACAGTTTAAAAGTCTGTTTGAGATTGTGTTTGAGAAATAGAGTTTTTAAGTCAAAAAGAGCTTTTGGCCAAAAACTTCATTTTTGAGCTTTTGCCAAAAGTGTTTTTTTGGCTATTTTTAGGCTTTTTTGACCCTTAAAAGCGCTTTTAATTTTTTTACCAAATGCGTATATTTTTTTTCAAACGGGTTTTTTGAGTGTTAAAAGTACTTTTAGGTCCATCAAACGCAATCTAAGCATTATATTGGTCCAACCTCAAAAGCAGGCAACTCTCTCTCTCTTTCTTTCTCTGTTTTTTTTTTTTTTTTGGTATTAATCAGATTCAAAACTGGGCTTAATGGTACTATGGAAACTCGACTTCATAAAGATGGTAAGTGACAAACATAAACTTGAATAATCTGAAAATCCTCCTCAATTTATCTCATTGCAAAGGAATTTCAAAACCTTAACCGGTTTCCACTTTTATCAGATTGGTTGGGGTGTCGGGTTAGCCGGGTTCAAGCGGATTTTGCCCTCCCCTAAAAACAACAGTGTACTATGTACTTTTTATCATCATATGGACCCATCAAATCAATCATCATTATTTGCATAAAACCCCACCAATTTTCTTGTTGGTCCCATTAGTTACTTTCCGAGATAAGGTAGCATACCAGCACAACATTTTATGTTGACTTACGGTAGATTAAACTAGTTGAAATAAATAAAGGCTAATGCATGTTTAATCAAAATATTCAATCTAATTTGTTGTTAAAAAATTAATAATTTTTTTAATATTAAAATAAACAATAAAGATTGTAAGATTAAGAAAAAAGTTTTAATTATTTATTTTTTTCACCCGAGGCAATCTTCATCCTTTGATTTTGCTCAAAGATCTTCAATAATTTCTTCACTGAAAGTAAGTCAAACTAGTTTTACTATTGTAGTATGCTTTAACAAGCGATGAGACTTACATGTAGCTACGTGTCGGGTTCGGATTGGAATAAGGCGAATTTGGCATTCAAGTTATCACCTTTCAACTAATATAAGATTTGAATTATTAAATTTAATCAAAAATACAAAATAATGAAAGAATTTTTAAATTTTGTTTAAAATTACAATTTTGACCTGCAACATCTCATGAGATAGAGGCATAATCCAAAGGGTTGATACAGTGCCACGTGAACCTTAAATGGGAAATAAAAATAATTTTAGAAAAGTTATTGGAGAACTGCAACTTCTAAAATTACTATTGAACTTATAATTAATTATTATTAAATTTTAATGAAATAACAATTTTAAATCCTACGAAAGAATCATCAAAATTCTATATATCTGCAATCTTGATCATCACCGGATAAGGTAGTAACGTACCCCTGTTTCACACCTTAGACGTCCCTATCTTGATACTTCAGATACCGCTTGAGCTAACATGCGCCACTGGGTGTACAATACGCCCAACTTTGCTTAGCTACGCTTCACCCATCAAAACCCGACAGCAATCGTACGGCCAAGGAACCGAGCGACCTAAGCGGTGCGCTATGCCCCCACGGGGTAATTTAGCTCCACCGCTACAGAGAATGCTATATTGCGCCGGCTAAGAATGTTGCTCAAAACCTAGACAAAACCCCCCTTTCCGTCCTCCTCTCTCTCTCTCGCTGGTGCTTTTAAAGGTCAATCATATACACTACTCATCGCTGTTTCAGGTTCTATTGCTTATTTTGTTTACTCAATTGCCCTTACATTTCTGCTATTTCATTAATTTCTATGCTTAATGTGGTTTGAATCACAACAAACCCATGTGCAATTTCCCCAAATGATTTCAATCTAGGGTTTCAATCCTTAATACTCGTTTGTAATCTGAACGAAAGTAATTGTATATGATTGAGTACTCCTATATGATATATACTATTAAATTTGTAGTATATTGATTGTGAATCTTGGTTGTAATGGGTAATGTTGAAATACCCAATTGGCTAAAAGGGTTGCCATCGGCACCTGAGTTTCGCCCAACGGACACTGAATTCGCTGACCCAATTGCCTATATATCAAAAATCGAGAAGGAAGCTAGTGCTTTTGGTATTTGTAAGATAATCCCACCATTGCCTAAACCTTCTAAAAGATATGTATTTTGCAACTTAAACAAGTCACTTTCAAAGTGCCCGGAATTGGGTTCTGATGTAAATACGTCGGGTGTTTGTTCTTCGCCGAAAATGAGTTCTGGGGATTGTGGTAATGAGGCGGAGGTCCGGGCTGTTTTTACTACAAGGCACCAAGAATTGGGTCAGACTGTGAAGAGAACAAAAGGGGTGGTGCAAAATCTGCAGTTGGGTGTTCATAAGCAAGTATGGCAAAGTGGAGAGATTTATACATTGGAACAGTTTGAATCCAAGTCAAAGGCTTTTGCACGGAGCATATTGGGAACGATTAAGGAGGTTTCACCATTAGTTATAGAAGCAATGTTTTGGAAGGCAGCTTCTGAGAAGCCTATATATGTAGAGTATGCAAATGATGTTCCTGGGTCTGGGTTCGGCGAACCGGAGGGCCAGGTTCGCTATTTTCACAGGAGGAGGAGGAAGAGGAATTTTTACCAGAGGAATAAAGAGACATCTGATTGCAAGAAAGATGTGATAGATAGTGTAACGGATTCCCCTAATAATGAGATCAAAGATTCTTCTGCCAAAAATGAACCAAATATGTCTTTGGAGACACCGAAGCCATCTTCTACTTCCTCAATATTGTCAGATGAAACTTCACATTGTTCTAGGCGAAAGAGTTCAAATGCTAGTAATGAGATGGAAGGTACTGCAGGTTGGAAGCTGTCAAACAGTCCGTGGAACTTACAAGCCATTGCTCGTTCACCTGGCTCACTTACGCGATTCATGCCAGATGATATTCCAGGTGTTACTTCTCCTATGGTCTACATTGGTATGCTTTTCAGCTGGTTTGCTTGGCACGTTGAAGATCATGAGCTTCACAGCATGAATTTTCTTCACACTGGCTCACCAAAGACTTGGTATGCTGTCCCCGGAGATTATGCATTTGCGTTTGAGGAAGTCATTTGCTGTGAGGCTTATGGTGGCAGTATTGATCATTTAGGTATGTGAACTTTCTTAGTGTATGATTATTTTATAAAATGTTTTGGGAGTTCAAAACTCTAGTTCAATCTTGCCAAATATTTTCTTGTAGTGTTAATTTTGGGTGTTCTTGTATGCACATACCAAAATAGTTTAATACAGAAGGCTATATCTCTATATTATATAAAGATGGAGAGGAGTCTGCTGTTTGTATAGTGACAGGCGTCTTTGTTTCTGCTGGCATTACCTGTCTTGCATGGCTGCCTGTTAATAGATATAACTGAATTCTGCATATGTATGCCTCAACATTATGTCCATGTGATATCACAGCAAGCGCAAGTTGCTGACTTGGGATGACTACAATAGCTTTCAAAAGATGACCCACTGCAGAAACAGAAATTCTTTTGCCATTAATATGTTGAAGCATTTCTAGTGCATGTTTCACCTTTAAATGTGATTGTATTTTGTTCATTATATTGCATTTAGCCAGGATGTTTATCTTTTCCATGGAATATATAATGTCTGTGACTGATATTCCCATTTTTTTTTTTTTTTTTCAATTGATTATTCCCTGTGATAGCCTTATTAATGCTTAAACAATAGTAAATGATTTGTTTTCTTTTTCACCCTTTGAAAAAATGTTGCTTTGTGGATCTCTGCTGCTTAACTATTGGTTGCTACTAATATATATTGTGTTCATTTATGCCCATTTACTCATCTGTTGTGGAAATAGGGTTTTCAGTTTTTAGAATTTTCCCAGTATGTATTATTTTGGTGAGTACCTAAAATTTTCTAACCAATGTTTACTCTAGGTTTAGTGTAGGGGTGGCATTGAATGCCTGGGGATATAAAAATATCCCAAATGATAGTGTGTTTGTCCATGGTGTCGGACTAGTCAATTCTCTGATTGAATTGGATTATGGTAAAAAGAAAACAGATAAAGAAAACCTGCTATCGGAGTCAAACTGATGATAATTGCATTTCAAAATTGTGCTCTGACCTCTGATTGAGCATGCTCAAAAAACAGAAACTGTACATGCATAGAAATTTAGTAAACTTCTGGGGTCTTAGCCATTCAGTGTTGATTCTTACTTATTCATAATTAATATCAATATTTTTTAATGAATATAATTAATATCAATATAAAAAGAATATAGAATAGAATTTCAAATATATACCCCAAAGAAGTACCTTGCTGAAACAAAATTCAATTAGGTTGTCCCAAATTGGACCTGCCACTTGCAGGGAAGGTGATTTTGTAAGTAAATGAAGATGGTGAAGCATTATCAAAACTTGGTCCCACAAGTAATTTTGATTTTCTGGAAATTTTAAAAAAGAATCTTTTATTTGCAATTGTGTCCCGATTTGATTGGGATTTACTGTCCAAAAATTGACATTTCTTAGTGTGAACACTTCTTATTATTTTATTCTAAGTTGACTTTCTTTCAATCTGAATTAGTTTGTTGTGATTTCTTCCATAGCATTTTTGTAACTCTGGTCCAGTTTCTCTTATCTCCAGCTGCTCTCTCGTTATTGGGCGAGAAAACAACTCTTCTATCACCTGAGGTAGTTGTTGCATCAGGCATGCCTTGTTGTAGGTAGGTTTCTTCCATTCTATTTCATTAAGATCTTTCTGGTTCTTTAGCATCTGAAAATCTATGTAAAGATTATACTTTTCTGTAGTTAAAAATGTTTTAGGCATGATTTGTGGTGCTGTGAATGGTATTGTTGTTTCTGATGATTTCCTTGTTGAAGTTCTATTCATGACTATTTCTGGTTTTTCCTTTAGGTTAATACAGAACCCTGGTGAATTTGTTGTGACTTTTCCAAGGGCTTACCATGTGGGATTCAGCCACGGTAATTGCTTTATAGTTTGCATATTTTCAAGATTTTTTTGGAGTATATGATTGTTTTAACTTAGAAGCTCCTGCCCTGAAGATACTGCTCTTAATGTGTTGAAGGCATAGCATCTGCCAATTGCTCATGGAAATACTTCATGTTAATCCAAGACTCAACTAAGAAGATGGATATGTCCAAAATAGGAAAGAACACTTTCTTTATGAGCAAGGACCATTTTGGCTTGCAAATGTGTAGTTGGCCTTAAATATTCAAAAGAAGTTATAGGGTACCTTCCAAGTCTTCTGCCAAATGACTTAGTTGTATGGTTATGAGAAATGGTCGGGTGCTATAAGCAAACTCCTTTTTCTGCAAGGCCATCGGTAATTCATTTTTGTAATGGCTGATGTATTATTAGTGTTATATATACGAACTGCAAAAAGAACATTAAACAAGATTACAGAAGAAAGACGAGTGACAGGGGCACCCCCTTTGTAAGCAAAATATTATTGCTTCAAACTTATATATATATATATATAAACTCAGGTGCCAATTCGATTAATTGCCTACCTAATGAATTTCCACAATATTCACAAATTATTTATTAGACGAAAAACTCTCATACTCTGCATGTATAATAGCTCCCCTTAATATAAGGATTTCTCTGAGTCTTTCAATTGATCACTATAGCCTTTCTTTATGTAAACTAGGTTTTAATTGTGGGGAAGCTGCTAACTTTGGAACTCCACAATGGCTTAACGTAGCCAAGGAAGCTGCAGTGCGCAGAGCTGCTATGAATTATCTTCCCATGCTCTCTCATCAGCAGCTGCTATACCTGTTGACCATGTCTTTTGTCTCAAGGTTAGCTTATTATAGTTCCTTCAAATATTCTATTGATCCTAAGACGTTTAGCGAAAGTAGTGACTGAAAAATCCTGTCCATGTTACTTCATAGACTTTCTCTATGAAGATCTATATACAACATAATTTCTCATGAATGATTCATATAAAAAAAAGGGGGGTGTTGAAGGACAGTTCTCTTGAATGTCTACTGATTGTAGTGAAATGAAAGTATTCTGGCTTGATTACTCTCTCCAAATATTTGATGTTCAATGGCCAGATTTTTGTGGATGTGCTTAAAATTTTGTATGTGTTTCTTATTTATCAAAAAAAAAAAATTTGTATGTGTTTCTTTGTAAACTTTTTGAGAGGGTTTTCTTGTTACGATTTTGCTAGCTTTAGAGCCTGTTTGGAATTGCGTTTGAGAAATAGAGCTTTTAAGTCAAAAAGAGTTTTAGGGCAAAAGTTTTATTTTTAAGCTTTTGCCAAAAGTGCGTTTTGACCATTTTTAGGCTTTTTAGACCCTTTTAATTTTTTTACCAAACAATTACTTTTTTCTTCAAACAAACTTTTTGAGTGTTAAAAGCACTTTTAGACTCCTTAAACGCAATTCCAAACAGGCCCTTAGTTTCAAATATGTATTAATTTATATATGCTTAAAAAAAATGCATTAATTTATATGGGCTGGGAACCTGGTACCTTGACTAGCTTCACTTGGGCTTTATAATGAGACCAGTCATAATGGAATGAGTTGGGCTTCAATTCACATCATGTGAAAACTGTAAAAGGGATTGTGTAGTGGTTGCTAGAGAGGAGAAAGACAAAAGAGAAGTACAAACTGTTAATTTTCCTTTTATACCCTAAACAAACCAAAAAACCAATAATAATAAAACAAAATAAAAGAATTTTTTTTTTTTTTTTTGCAATTTCTCTTCTTTAGTTGGAGGGACTTCGTGGTGGGGGTGAAACTGTGAAAGTTTTTCTGTGCATGATATTATTGTTATATTTAACATTTTTTTTTTTTGATAAGTGGTCATATTTAACATATCAGTGGTCATAGATGAATAACCAGACTAAGTAGGCAGAATTCTACTTCAAACCTTAGTGTTTAAAGCTGTCGTATGAGTTAAATCACCTTGCAGATAAGTTATCCATTTCAGAGACCAGGGACTAATTGGCTCACATTCACCATTAATTTAATGAACTCGTATTGAATTTTACTCATTTTAAACATATGGAAAGTTGATCCCTTGTCTGTTTGCATTTACCCATACTTTATGCCACAATTAAATATTGCTTTTATATCATATCATGTCGTTGCTCATTGTCCATAAAAATATCACGTGTACACCAAATCTGTAGTTATTTCTTATGTTTGATTGCCTTACTGCTTTGATGCCAGAGTGCCAAGATCCTTACTGCCAGGTGTGAGGAGTTCTCGTCTGAGAGATCGCCAAAAGGAGGAAAGAGAATTGTTAGTAAAGAGGGCTTTTATAGAAGATATGTCAAATGAAAACATTATGCTATCTGATCTTCTTGGAAAAGTATCAACTTGCCATACTGTTTTATGGAATGCCGATTTACTGCCATTTCCTAGCAGAGATTCTCAATTGCCCAGCATGGCTGCTACCGATCCTACCTCGCCAAGAGAAAATGCTTCCAATAGTCGATCCGAAAATAACAAGAATAGTCAGAATGATCTGTTTCACGAGATGAGCTTGTATATGGAGACTCTCGATGATTTATATCTGGGTGGTGATGATTTGTCGTGTGACTTTCAAGTTGATTCGGGGACGTTGGCTTGTGTGGCTTGTGGAATCCTTGGTTTTCCATTTATGTGTGTGATACAACCATCTGAAAAAGCATCAACGGAACTTCTTCCTGCAGATCATCTTTTGGTTCAAGGAGGACCCCGAGTCTCAAAACCTGAGAATACCCGATCCTCTCCAGAACTTGATGGGTCTGTTAAGAGCTCTATTTCAGGTATTTGGTCTGCATACTTTCTTGCCTGGTAATTTGGCCTTGTTCTCAATCACTTCTGATATTGATTCTTATTCTGTTTGAAATTCCCCAGTTTAGTATATCTTATAGGTAGATCTGACCAGTGCAAATTGTTTTAGTGCCCTAAAAGAGTTGCTATTTTCCCACATAATAGGCTTCGATGTGGGTATCTTTGGGAGTTTGGTGATGTTCTATGCCTGGTAGACACACAAAGTACAAGGAAGTACTGTGGTGTAGGGAGATGCCTACTATAACTACAGCCAATCATCCTAATATGTTCTTAATTACACGCCTTGATGTTCATCATCGTGTTGTGGGCTACATAATCTTGACTCGATTTGTTAATTTTTGCATCTACACATTTTTACCGCTGCTACTAATATTTCTTGCTTGACCTTGAATCAGATGACTTTGCTGGACATTAAAATGTAGAAAATGGAATTGTAGAAGAATACAAAGAATTGGTCTCTTAAGTGTCAAAATTATATAAGTTGGGTTTCTATCTTATTCTGAAGATGAACTCGCAGGCCAAGATTTTCCAAATGAGGAAATATCTTGGTGTGCAAGGGCTATAGTTTACAACCATGGGGAAGTTTTGACTTCTATAAATAGAGGTGTATGTTCACTTGATGCTAGTTGTTTCTCATCAAAGCAAATGAAACATTAAACTGAATTGGAGCAATCCTTTTGACCACTAAACTTGGCCTCTTTAAATGCTGCAGTAAATCAATTTATGCTTTGTTCTGCAGAGAATCTCCCTCCTGTTCGTGATGTTTCTCCACCACCGAAGGATCTGCAAATGCCATTATTAACCAAGTTTGAGAAAGGATGGAACACCTCTAGTAAATTTCTGAGGCCACGGATTTTCTGCCTGGAACATGCCATACAGGTTGTGGAGCTCTTGCGGTCAAAAGGTGGAGCAAACGTGCTTGTGATCTGCCATTCAGGTAAGATAGACTTTAACTCCATCCATGATTTAGGCTGCAAATTATAGGTTGTATGCTCAGTTGTATGCTCACCCCAACTTTTAAAGTTGAATCACTTGTCCCTTTTTTTTCATTCATCTTTGTCACAACAATAGACCAGGTTTTTAAATAAATTTGAAATCAATTAAAATTTCAAATGTGGTACATATCATTCTATTTGTCAACCAACCTTTATAGGTGTACACATGTATCATCTAGATTATGGCAATAATTATTCTTCAATTTTTTTTTTTTTTTAATCTATGTAGACTATCAGAAGATGAAGGCACATGCCCTGGCCATTGCAGAGGAAATTGGTAGACCATTTAGTTATAATGATGTTCCATTAGATATTGCATCCCAGGGAGATCTTAACTTGATAGATCTTGCAATTGATGATGAAGAGCATGTTGAATGTGGAGAAGACTGGACCTCAAAACTGGGTATCAATTTACGATACTGTGTCAAGGTGAGAAAGAACTCTCCGTCTATGCAAGTTCAGCATGCACTGACATTGGGTGGATTGTTCTCTGACAGAAATCCCGGTTTGGAATTCTTGACCATCAAATGGCCGTCCAGAAGATCACGCTCAAAAAAGTTAAATCGTTCGACCTATAGTAAAACATGTGACAGCACTCAATTAAAGAAGGATGAAGTGTTAGAGGGAAGGTTGGATGAAATCATTGTCAAAAAAGAAGAAAAACTTCTTCAATATTCAAGAAGGAAGCTCAAGTCAAAACTGGGTGGTTCCACATGCAAAAGTATGATTCATGGATGCCATGAAAAGAATTTGTCAGAAGATGTTTCAGCTGCTACTTATGGAGATCTTGATAAGCAAAGTGGAAAGACTTCTGCCAATGACCTTTCTGAGAAAGGAAATTCCCAAAATGAATCTGCAGGATTAGCTTTGTGTACTGCTTCTGGAATGTCTGAAATGCAAAATGAAACCACATTGTTTGCAGCTAGCGTGGGTATAAGTTTGATCTCTGCTCCTTCACGAATTGAAGACTCCCTTGCCTCTGCTACACTAGCGGTGGGAAATGTTGAAGTGCAGAGTCAGAATCACACTCTGGTTGGTATTGACATGGATGACAAAGCTTGTAATTTAGTAACATGGGGTAGTTCTGAAATGCAACACGAGATCAAGGCCACTGATGAAACCATTGAGGACAAGATCACACGTGTTGAAAAATGTGCTTCTCCACTTATCATTTCAACCGATGAAAGGTTTGGAATGCAGGGAGAGAATCAAAGTGTGGAAAAAATCAGCATCACAAATGAGTCTTGTCATCTGGTTACTGAAGGGCAATGCAATGTCTCAGTTGAAGGGGATGCTTTGATGAATGAGGCTTCTGATCTTTCTAACCCTGCCAGTATACATGTTGCTGATCCGGTTGTGAGAAGTGGTCAGGCACAGATGGTAAATGTAGATCTGGAGGAATCTTGTGTCAACAGTGAGGATCGTGCTTGCGTGATTTTAGATAATGAAGTGCAGCAAGAGATCCAAACCACAAACAGAATTAACAATGCCAGATCAGGTAATGTTGCACCAATAAACCAGCGTAGTCTTGCCTCAATGGAAGATGTTTCTTGTAATGTCGCAATGAGAAACCAGCCTAATCTTGCGTCGATTCAAGAAAGTTTTGAAGGTCCTAGAATGATCTGTGCTGCAGAAGACATTAGCATTGCTGTGCCTGCAGGAGATGTAGTGGGGCAAGAATGTAAAACTAAAAATGGAAGTAGTGAGGATGAACCAATTTCAAGTTATGTTAGACTGACAAATGAGCCTACTCTTACATCAAGAGAAATCCAGTCCCTTGACAGAAATAATGAGGAACTTGTCTTAAGTTCTGTTTCACCAATGGAAGTTAGTCAGCCTTCTTGTGCATCAGTGGAACAATGTCCTGAAGTTCCAATAGGGATCTCTGCTGAGGAAGACAGGCATGATGGTGTGACTTTAGACACTGAAGTGCAGCAAGAAATCCAGACTACAAATGGAACTGATGAGGGGGAACCCATCTCTAGATTCATTACGCAAGTCGAAAATGAGCATGTAACTGTTTCAGGGGTAGAATGCTCTGAAGTTCCAAGAGGGACCCATGCTGAGGAAAACGTGAGTGGTGGAGTGACTTTAGATAATGAAGTGGAACAAAAAAAGCCACTGACAAATGAAAATAATGAGGAGCTTTCTGGGCATGATACACATATAAAACCGCCCCATCCTGCCTCAATCCAGAAATATTCCAGAATTCAAAGAGGGGTCCTTGCTGCTGAAAACCGACTTGGCAATGAAGTTTGTTCATCACAGGATGATATAGAGCTGGAAAGAATCGAGTCCACTGTACTAGACCCTGGACCAAACTCAGAAAAAAGAAGAAAAAGAAAAACGGAAGTCGAATATATAACAGAAAACAAGTTCAGTTGCAGTGGCTTTATCAGAGGTCCATGTGAAGGGTTGAGGCCAAGGGCTGGGAAGGATGCAACCAGTAGATGTGGGATTGACATCAGTAAAACAGATGAGGAAAAGCCGGTGAGAAAGAAGGTGAGCAAACCTTCAGGTGTTTCTCTCCCTCCTAAGAATAAAAACACAAAGGAGTCTCACAGGTGTGACCTCGAAGGCTGCCGCATGAGTTTCAAAACGAAGGCAGAACTTATCTTGCACAAACGCAACAGGTGCCCACATGAAGGGTGTGGGAAGAGGTTCAGCTCCCACAAGTATGCTATGCTTCACCAACGTGTCCATGACGATGACAGGCCCCTTAAGTGCCCGTGGAAAGGTTGCTCCATGTCATTCAAGTGGGCATGGGCTAGGACCGAGCACATACGGGTGCACACGGGTGAGCGCCCATACAAGTGCAAGGTCGAGGGCTGTGGCCTCTCTTTCAGATTTGTATCAGATTTCAGCCGGCACAGACGGAAAACCGGGCATTATGTAAACTCACCCGCCTGAAAAAAAATGTCCTCTTGATCATGCTGATTTTGTAATATATATGCGTACGAGCAAGTGGGGGGGTTTCTGAGGCCAAAGGGGCCTCGAGGTCGAGGATCATGTGTAAAATTTACAATGTTCTGGTTAGGTGTAGGGGTAGGATTATAGAGTGATCTTTTTGTAGGTGAGCATTCTCCATTCATTGGATGGCAGTGATAGTTGAAAACTCTCGATTTTTGATCTCTCTGGATTCTTCGTTGTACGATCCAGCAGCATCATCATCAGCGGGAGAGGAAGCTCTCCAAAAGGGATGCTACACGTTGGGTGGCCAAATTAGTGAAGAAGATAGATACTCAGATGTTCTCTCTGTTTTCCCTCGATCAGTAAAATGGATAGACAAATGAAGTAGATGAGTGAATCGTGGGAACTGGAATTACATAATTTAATCTTTGAGTGTAATGATCAATCAGCCATTATTGAGCGGGTTCAAGAATGTGCCAATGTGGGTTTTTTTTTCTTTTTTTGATGAATTTGTGATCTTATCCCAAAAAAAAAAAAAAAAGGAAATCTGTTACACTGCACCAGATTCATTGAATCATTTTGATATTTCACAATTGACAAAGAGAGTGACAAATCATTTTTGTCTTGATTGTTTTAAAACACGATTTCTTAAGTCAAATCTTGAGTAAAGATGATTAGCCCAATCCCAATTATATCTTCCAGCATAATTTGAAGGAAACACGTTAACAAACAGCCTCAAACAATGTGAATGGAGTATACTTTGACCCGTGAGTAATTTTTTTTGTTGTTATCTACAACTTTTGACATTTTTCTTTTCATATATGTGTGATTTTAACATGCTATTGGATAAAGCTAACAAGTCCGAATTCGCTATCGCCGTAGAGGAATGTTATACATTTTAAATTTTTTTTTTTTTTTTTTTAAGTTAGTTTTCAAATGATATGTCATCATCTTATGAGATTTATTATTTTGAAAAGTGTGTCACAAACTCACAGGATTGTGACACATCATCCCTTTTGAAAACTAACTTTTATGAAAAAAAATTTGAAATATTTAGCATTTTTCGAAGGTAAAAAGAAAGAAAGCATTTTCCGTAAAAATGAAAATAATTTTTAAAATTACACGCTTCCCACTTAAAAAGTCTTAATTATAAAACCCCACCCCTTAGATAGTATTAGTAGCCTCGCAGCTGATTGGAATTGTTGTTCATTTCTTCACTCCCAACCTAATCCAAACACTCTAGAAATTAGTAGAAGAAACCCATTTCTCTATAGAAAAGAAAAATGGCCGCCGCCGCACCGCCGCCGCCACCAACCCCAGCGGCCATAACGCTGCCAGACCCAACCCCAACGGGGCAACCTGTCTTCGCCCGCGTGCGCCTGGGCAACGCATCGGACGTCCCCCACATCCACAAGCTGATCCACCAGATGGCCGTCTTCGAGCGCCTCAGCCACCACTTCTCCGCCACCGAGGCTTCCCTCTCCTCCACCCTCTTCACCTCCCCTCCCTTCCAGTCCTTCACGATCTTCATCCTCGAGGTCTCCCCGAACCCATTCCCACCCACTATCCCTCCTCACCCTCTCTTCTCACCCATTACTCAAATTGCCCCTCTCGACCTCCCCATCAACGACCCAGAAAAGGAAGCGTTCAGATCCCACAACAGCGGCGGCCTCGACGTTGTGATTGCTGGGTTTGTTTTGTTTTTCCCCAACTTCTCGACGTTCTTGGGGAAACCGGGGTTCTACGTGGAGGACCTGTTTGTGAGGGATTGCTACAGAAGGAAAGGGTTTGGGAAAATGCTGCTCTCTGCCGTGGCGGCGCAGGCGGTGAAAATGGGATATGGGAGGGTGGAGTGGGTGGTGCTGGACTGGAATGTTAACGCTATCAAGTTCTATGAGGAAATGGGTGCTAAGGTCTTGCAGGAGTGGAGGATTTGCCGCCTCACTGGTGAAGCTCTCCAAGCCTATGGAAGTGCTCATAATTAATTAATTAATTTTTATTTTTATTTTTTATGTCAATTTCCTTATGTTTTCTCCCAAGTAATTTCACTGCTATGCCTTGTTAAGTTCTTCAAATCTACTGTTAGTGAAAGAACATGTTGCCCTTTAAAGTTTCTAATTCTGGGTGTGATCTTAGCATTTATATTTTATAGGCTTTATTCACTTGAATATCATCATCCATTTTGTAGTATTGGAAAAATGCAAAATTAGTCTTTGTGGTTTACCTGATTTACAATTAACTTCCTTTGGTATCAAAATGAACTCAAAGGTTTCTGAGGTATGCCAAAAATATAATTTAGTCTCTACAATCAAATTTTGTCCACTAATTTAACAAATTTCTTTCGTATGACATTAACTTAAATAGGATAAGTATCATAATTATATTGGCTCTAACGTTTTATGCTGTTAAAATTTTTTAAGTGAGTGAACGGAATTTGACTATAAGAACTAAATTATTTTTTTAGCATATCTTAGAGATTTTTGAGTTCATTTTGATACTACAAAGAATTAATTATTGTAGTATTAATTACAAATCAGGTAAATTACAAGAAGAACTGAATTTACATTTTTCCCTTAAATGAATCTGCCTCGGAAAGGCATAGACATAATCCAGAATCTGTGTGGAACTATCTTGAGGGTTCTAAATTTAGTTTTCTCGGTAGAAATCGATCTTTTATTTTTTAATAAAAAAAATAAAAATAAAAATTGAAAAAAAAAGGTAGGCAGAGAGACTAATTATAATTATTTTACCTGACTATAATAGCACTTCTCGTTCGGAGTCCCACATATGGTGGGAATATAAGCACTCTCTCAAATCCAAAGTCATAGCCCTGATCTAATATCATCAAAATATCAATTGAGATTTTTTATTTCGAAATTGAGCTCTCATCTTATTACCTGTTGAACCACTTCAAAATTTCTTAGCCGCGGCCTTGCGCCACAGCCATTATGGTCCCCATGAAATCGACTTGACTGGTATAGTGGTCACCTGTCAAAGTATAAAGTTTCTCCACCGAAAGTTCTAGACTTCCGTGGAGAACTCTGTAAATAATAAAGTCCAAAAATGTGGGTCATGATTTGGGACGTGTGTCTGGGACAAACCAATGTGATTAGCCTTGTTTCTTTCTTCACTAATGAGGGCTGAAATTAATACATAATCTCAAATTCATCTTAAAAGAAAAGAAAATAGATTAGAATTAATCCTGCCATTGTCAATTTTATTGCATTGAATCCAAAGCCACCTCAAGCTGCAAATTGGCAACAACATAGCCAGAGATCAATCTTCTGGTGTAATGAATTTTATCATTAATCTTGGGTATCATTAATGTGCTCTACCACAATCTTATAATAGTTTTTCCTTTCATGAGAGCAAAAGGAGGATTGAGAAATTGTTGAATTGATGAAACACGAATGGGGATGATCGGGAAAATTAGATATTTAGTTTTTAGGGTTCACAGTAGTACCAAACTAATTGTTGGATGTTAAAAATATCTTAAAGATTTTCAGGTTAAAATACTTGTTGAAAACGGTCTCTTGTCAACTATTTGATGAAAACTATTACATACACACATAAATTCACATCACAATCAATCGTAATGAGTTGACCTATTGTAAAATTATACGACCCAAGAAGAGGGCCCACATTTGCTTCAAAAAGCAATCTCATAAAGTAGCATTGGCAAAAGTTTAAGGGATTGATGTTGCACAATCAAAAGGCCGCATGATCCTACGACCCAATCAAGGTGTAATTGCCTAATGCAGGTAATCCACTATGATTAGAAAACTTGCAAATTAGGCTTATGAAACACTATTGCCAATAATTCATGGCTCGCAAACATATTGGGCAATTGCAAATGTAAGGTTGTGTACCCCAAAACGAAATATTGATCAGCACATGGCGATGTACCCTAGGATGCATTGTATTGAGAAATTGATCAATATATTATCACGCACCCTAGAATATATTACATCGGGCAATTGGCAAAGAGCACAACCATGAACCCCTAGATTAAATGTGGCATTGGCAATTGACTAGCATGTGGTCATGTATCCCATATTAGATTGCATTGGAAAATTGACTGGCCTACGGTCATGAACCCCGAATTAAATTGTATTGGGTGATTGGCCGATGAACGGCTATTCCAAGTCAAGTTTCTTGTAACCCTTTCCTCATTTGCTTTTGAAAAAAAAAAGAAAAGGGGCCAACTTATGGCCATGGACCCATACCAAGACGTATTGGACAATTGGTCAGTATGTGAACATGACCATAAAGTACCAATTTTGTCACTTTTTAAAACTCAAGTAGGTTTTTGATAAAGAAGTAAACCACATGTAGCAATTATGTGTTTAACCTAAACAAAATCCAATGTCAATAAAATTTCCTGCCCAAGTATACCAGCCAGATATTGATAAACGCGTCCCCGAGGACTAGCTCAATCGGCTGTGAACCCTGCTTAATGAAGCGGAGATCACTAGTTCAAATCTCCCTTCCCCCTTTCCTTGTATGGACATGTCAAAAAAAACAAAAAAAAAGATCTTGATAAACGCAACTCAAGCTGACCTTTTCTATGTATAAAAATTTATTCATCAACAGAAAAAGAACTTAGAAAAAAAATTTCTACAGCACAATGTGAGCCAAGCGTCCCTAATTTTAGCAATGAGAATCCTTACTCATCTTCCATCTCTGCGATTACGCCACTCAATTTCTTTATCTTTTAAAAAGCCTAGGACACCAAGTAAAGCAAAAAGGATCCATCCACCCGATGATTTATCTCCGCCGCCACCACCGCCACCGCCACCACCGCCGCCATGATAGGGTGGGAAACCAGACCCGCCATCATAGAGTTTTGGTGACTTCTCCTTGCCTGAAATTTTATTTAACAATTATATGCCATTTGAAATACTCCAATAATTTAAAGAGGAAAATTAGAATTTTAAAATAAAATAAAGCTGCATTGTCCCAATAACTCCAAGTAAATTCCCAAATAAAAATAGATATCAAACACCCATAAAAGAGGATTATACAAAATAAAGAGAAATATGGCTCTAATTCATTTGTAGCAAACATTTATCCCTAAGGGCACGAGCAACGACAATATATCAAGAAAAACAGGTCTATTAGCTGCATCCTTCTGGCAATCCATAGGTGGAAAAATTTAACCATCCAAACCAATTTACTTGAGATGCCTTAGTAGTTTATTCCTTCAATGATAATCTCCTCATTAATTAGAAAATTTTCCTGCATAATAAAAGCTCCTTATTGGGCATATCATCTGTCTATGATGGATAGAGTATGTGAGATCCTAGAATACACTTTGTGGAGCAAAAAGTACAACCAACAGAACAACATCTCACAAATAATAAATTTAAAAAAGGAAAAGGAGACAAGTCTAGGAGTCGAAGTGGATGTCAGTCGAAAGTACAATTGAAATGCGAATAAGTATTTCCTACAAAGCTAATCTCACACATGAGAGAAGGGTGCATATAGTGGTCTGGCTAGGACAGCAAGCATTGACTAAACCATATATTTGGCAAGTAAATAATATTGAGAAATAGCAATTACCAGGAATACTAGTAATTGTTGGAGCCTTCCGTGTAACAGTTTGGGTTTGCACTGCAGTAGCAGCAGCGTTCCTTGCATTCTGCAGAAAGCAGAGTGAGAACAAGACATTAGAGACTCGCGTACCAATTGCTAGAAAATATGTCGTAGCAGTAATACTTAAATAACAAAATTCCTATGCATCAGAGTATAGCTCCAAAATCAGATGGCCAATTGACTAATTTCTTCGCCAACTCTTTCTTTGAATGCTAAAACTATCAATCTCAACCAACTTAGTACATTAAAATTAGAAAATAAACATCCAGATACAGTCTGGTAAAGCTCTGAACTTGGGCTTTCCACATCAATTTAGGTTTACAGTTATAAGAGGCAATGAATCACCTTATGCAACAGTTACATTCTAATTGCATAAGAAAAATGGATGAAATCTCAAAAATAGTAGTAACATGCAATCAAAACTTACTTGTAAAAAACACTTCCTTTAGTCATTGTGACAGAAAACTAATGTACAGGATTTACAGTCAAAGGAGATATGATTAAAAGAATCACATCTATCAGTATGAAGAAAGCAAACATATATAAAGGTAATATGCAGAAACAAACATACCGAAGCGGCTTTAATAATAACAGAAGTAGACCGCATTTGAGTGGAACATGCGCTGGGCCTTCTTCTATCAATATGTGAAAATGGCTTGGAAAGCCTGATTCCAGATTTAGCAAGTTGAAGACGTCCCCTGCTGTAATCATAAGGTGGAAACCGCATGCAGGCCCTGACTAGATTAGATCTAGTTAGCCTACTTTGCTCCATGGACAGACCATTTGTTCTAACTGCATAAAAATAAAAAATAAAAAAGAATCGTCAAGTAGCATTATCAAAATCAAAATCTGCACTGACTCTTCGTTTTCCATGTATAGAAGTTGCTAAGCAGCTTTTTTAGTGTCAAAATATAAATAATCTCTTCAACCAAACTGCACCATGATGTATCTTTATCTCTCAAGTTTTACACCTCTTAAGAGAACTTCAAGTGAGCTAAAACCAATGTTATCTCTTCCTTAGTAGAACATATTGCTGGACCGCCAATCAGCAATAAGAGTCTTACCTCACACGCATAACCAAGCCATGTCCAATAACAGGCACTTCACACATCTTAGGTGTGTCAATTCACTTGCCCATCACCACATTAATTAAAAAAATCTAAAATCATATTTCATGTTCATTTATAGAGATCGATAAGAAATTCTATTTTGTGGTGATGGAAATCAAAGGACATATAATCTTATTCATCACTGCTAAACTCAAAGTATTTATAAATTGCAATATACCTGGTGCTAATGGAGGTGAGGTTGCAAGGTTACTAGCCATCGTGGTCGACATTTTTATGGAAATTTACCTACAAGATAAGCTGTTTGCATTATACAATGAGAAGTATACATGAAAATTTTAAACTAAATAGAGTAACATGATGCGTTTAAAGCAGTCCAATAAAATCAAAAGCCAGGGAAAAATTAGAAGAAAAAAAAATGCTAATCAACAGAGATATTCGTTGCACATCTGATTACACTGTAGCTATCAAGTTCTAGCTCGATTACACCAAAAAACAAATCAATATGCAAGAAATGAAAAATAAAAATCTAAACGTTGTATTTCCCTCTCAAAAAGCAAATAAAATTGAGTGAAGCTCCCTAGCTGCATATTTTCTTTTTTCAGCGATGAGATAAGATTTCCAAAGTTCCAATCCCTATTTACATTTCTTTGTCCTATTTTTCTCAAAAATCGAACGCACCGCCTTATAATTCAATCACAAAACAGGAAAGCCAAACAGGTCGCACCACAGGAGTTGCAACAAATGCTAACATCAAATGAATTAATACATAAAGTACCAATCAAATCTTTCACCGAATTTCCTCATTCTCACTTTTACATTAAATTGCACAAACAACGCGTAAATTCACGTATACATGCACACATAAATACATACACTCTCATGCATATCTATGTATATTTGCCTTTCTATGTGAGAGAGAGAGAGAGAGAGAGAGCACCTGCTAGTGGTGGTGATCGCTGGTTGGGAAGAACAATAGGGTTTCCTGGACTCTCTGTTGTTATTTTTGGAGGGGCAGAGGGTCGAAGAAGCGAGGGTCGAAAGACCGACTTATATGGAATATACACAGACAAAAAACATGGGTTTCCGGATTTCCCCTTGGATGCTTTTTATTATTATTATTATTATTATTTAATGGAAAATCCACTGCTTAACTCAAATTATCACTCAACTGATTAATGTCCCTTTAAACTTTTAATTGTGGCATTGTGTCTTTCAAACTACCAAAATATTGTCAATGTCTCCCAAAGTTAGCAAAAAGATAAAAATACATCTATAAATTTTTCAATAAGACAAAAATACTCTTATAAATTCGATTTTTAAAAAGAAATTTTTAATTTTAAAACAAATGATTTGTTTTTTAAAAATATTTTTTTAAACTGGAAATGTTTTTTTTTTTTTAAACGAAAATTTTTTAAATTATGTTTTAAAAAACCAACATTTTTTATTTTTTTAAACAAAAGTTTTTTGATTTTTTTAAAACGGTTGAAATTTGAAAAAAAATTCTTATAAAAAGATTTTAAAAAATAAATAAATAAAAATTGGCCACTTCTTGCAAATTTTTAAAATTGAGGCTCAAATTTTAAAATTAGTCATCGAAAGAGTAAAGTGCATTTTTCCTTTCTTTTTTAGTTTTAGGTTTTTTTAAAAGTTTTAGTTTTTTTTTTTTTTTTTGAAAAATGCAAAATCAGTCCTTGTGGTTTACTTGATTTGCAATTAACTCCTTGTAGTATTAAAATGAATTCAAAAGTCCCTAAGGTATGCCAAAAACATAATTTTTCAAATTTCGTTCACTGACTTAATAAATTATGATAACATTAAACGTTAAAACCAATAAAATTGTGATACTTGTTATATTTAAGTCAGTATCACACTAACAGAATTTATTAAATTAGTGGACAAAATTTGACTGTAAGAACTAAATTATTATTTTGGCATATTTCGAGGACCTTTGAGTTCATTTTGATACCACAAATACTTAATTATAAATCAAGTAAATCACAATGACTAATTTTTTATTTATTTTTTTTTTTTTTTTCTATCTTATTAAGGATAATTTCATTATCTAAGTGACATCACAGTTGAAAGTTTAAAAATATTAACAATTAGATTAGTTTGAGGGGTTAGGTGGTACCCTTCTTTAATCTAAGGTGACCGGGAACGCTCGTCATTGGCAACATTTGACAACTGAAAAAGGGACCCAACTGCTGCAATTCCAGAACAGAAGACGATCGATCAAGTATTATTCTCTGTTGTTACACAAAAAAAAAAAAAAACGTATTACTCTCTATTCTCTGCTATGATACGCCCACACCGCCCGGCGCACTTTAGCAGCCATCATTCAATCCCGGACGGGACCACCAATTCGTTGGCAATTCCAATGTGCAAAACGAAGAAGAGCACAGACGCGATCGAACCCAAGAGAGCGGATGCGGAGCCCCGGAAGTCGTTTAATTCATCCTTCTCTTCGCTCCCAGACCCGTCCGCCAACAATTTCACTAGCACCGCCAACTTCCCCAACACCGGTTCCAGCAACAATTACAAGAATTACTCGTCCAAGTCTTCGGCCTCAAGCCGAGCATCTCTGTCTAGCCTCAAGGACTCTCTTCCTGAAAACACTCACGTCTACGACTTCTCCGAAATCCGCGCCGCCACCAACAACTTCCTCGCGAAGAAATTCTCCTCCTCGTCCTCATCCGCCGGGTGGCGCTGCACCGTTCGGAGCAAGGAGGTCATCGTCTTCCAGCGGAAGCTCCGCCGTCCGATGGAATTGCCGGAGCTACAGGGCCGGGTCTTGACGATTGGCCGGAGCCACCACAGCAGCTTGGTCAAGCTCCTCGGCGCGTCGATGTCCGGGAATTACATTTACCTAGTGTACGAGTTCGTCGACGGCGCGAACCTCTCGGAGTGCCTCCGGAACCCTAGAAACCCTAGCTTCACGGTCCTCTCCACCTGGCTCTCGCGCATGCAGGTCGCCACGGACCTCGCGCACGGCCTCGAGTACATCCACCATTGCACGGGGCTGAGCTCAGGCTTCGTCCACAACCACATCAAGAGCTCCAGCATCATCGTCACGGGAGGGTCTCTAAACGCGAAGATCTGCCACTTCGGCACCGCGGAGCTGTGCGGAGAAATCGTCGAAAACCACAGCTCCGATTCGGCAAAATTGAAAAGATCGGACAGTCGAGGAATAAAGCTCGAGGGGACGAGAGGGTACATGGCGCCGGAGTTTCAGTCCACTGGCATCGCCTCGCAGAAGAGCGACGTGTACGCGTTTGGTGTGGTGGTATTGGAGCTCCTGTCCGGAGAGGAGGCGCTCAAGTACAGCTTTGACGAGGAGGGTGGTGGGTATAGGAGGGTGAGCGTGATAGACACGGCGCGTGAGACGGTGGTGGAAGGTGGTGGTGATGGGATGGTGAGGAGGTGGGTGGATAGGCGGCTGAAGGACTCGTACCCGGTTGACGTGGCGGAGAAGATGGTGCGCTTGGGGTTGGATTGCGTGGAGGAGGATCCGGATAAGCGGCCGGATATGAGTCGGGTCGCGCTTTGGGTTTCCAAGTTGTATATGGAGTCTCAGAAATGGGCGGAGCGGATCGGCATGCCCACGGACTTCTCGGTTTCGATGGCCCCTCGATGAAGTCCCTAGTTGTTACCGGTTACCGACTGCTTGAATTAATTTTTTGTTTGGATTTTTTTTATAAAAACAAAAAAAAAAGAATTATAGGTTTTAGAGTTTGACTAATTCTTTTTAAATACACTGTTAAGGATATTGACAGAAGCTTGCGGATATTTGTATATGTTGTCAATAACACTAAAAGAGAAGAGAATTGTTTTTGTGTTTGTTTTTGTTTGTTATTTAAATATATGTTTAATTTTTTTTCAAAAATAATTCTTTAGTGGACTCCATATAAAACATTTTCTGAAAATGTAGACTCTACCTAAAAAAAACATTTATCAATTTTTTATATCACTCCAAATACTTGTAAAATCATTTCTAAACATACCTCAAAGACACGTTTTTAATACTACTTCTAGAGTGGTCCCTTTATAGTTTACATGTGCCCCATCTGAGTGATTAAAAAAGAAAATATGAAGACAACCATTAAAGTGGCCCAAGCCATGCATTTGCCCGATCGAGAAGTTATCAGTAGTGACAGTGGTTCAATGGTTTCAATAAAATCTTTAAAGAAATTGTGCACGTGTTAGGACGTGAGTTTGACCATTCGCAAAACCACTTACACAGACCCTATTAGTATTAACAATCTAGAGTTCTATTGATATTCTGGTAGGACTAGTGAGGCTATTAGCACTGGGTCAAACTATGGCTTTAATTGGTCTTGAGGTAGCACTTGCAGTTCCAACAGTTTGTGCTCCTCCTAAGTTGTTCCTAGTAGGCATATACTACTATGGTCACATCTAAGTAAAGTAGCCACAATTAATCGTCCACTCTTGCCTTTTTATTATAAAAAAATTAGACAAATTTGAATGAATTAATTTTCTTTACACAGTTTTTTGTTATATGTATATGTAATTTCTTCATATTTAGATCCTACAAATCTAATTAATAATAAACTTTTAAAACAAAGTTATATAAGAAATTGACAATAATTGAATGGATTAAAGTTCTCATAAATAAGTAGATGATGATCTGAAAACAAATCCCAAAATTCTCGATATATGATTTGGCTTGTATAGTTTAAAGCTCTCATTAAAATATATGCAACTCATTGCCCGACAATCTTTCAACCAGTCTGGTGTAGATGTTCTGTCGGCTGACCACTTCCAACTCTGTTGAGGAGAAATTGAAAGGATGACAAATTAATTAACATACTATTTCTTGTATATATATATATAGAAAGCTAATGTTGTGGCTTTATATAATTATGAAAAATATTATTTTGTATTTTTTTAGCATATTCAATTAACGTGACATGTTCAATTTATTCTTTGACCAATCTTAATTAAGTAGAAAGAAAAAAAAAATAATTAAGAATGAATGAAGATGTCACACCAGTTGAATATGTCCAAAAAAAAAAAAAAGGATGATGAAAGAATGTAAATAACATTTTTTATATCTTAAAAAATTTATCGTGCTTTTTCACAATCGGTGATCTACGAAAAATAAGAAAAACATAAAACAAGCAATTACAAAACACATAATTAATTTATGTAGTTTACCACTAATAGTTACGTCTACAGAGTTTTAATGAGATTTCATTACTTTTTGAAAAACAATACATGAAGGGTTAATTATATCCGTTCAAAACCCTAAAGTTAGGAGCGACTATAAAATACAACTTTCAACTAGGTCAAAACACCGAAACACTTCCAACATCAAATCCAATCGAGTACAAACTAGGTAAGATACAAACTACGCTCCAAGTAACCTAACAGTAACGTCATTGAATTGAGACCACTTGGGAATTTTTGGAGGAGATCCATCTTAAGTTGATTGATGATAGTCAAGAGAAAGTATTATATTCCATTCCAATCCACTCAATTATGAAGATATGATGAGACGGAAGGTGCTTGAGAAGTGGCATTGGTCTACTCTGAAGTCTTCCTATTTATAATTAGTCATCCGACAATTCAACGTCTTTGAATGAATGATGAGTGTTATTACAGAAGCAAAAATCATCATGTGCTTTTCATCTGACATACGCAAGAATGCAATCGTGATTTGTTTTTTATCTTTTCATTCATATTTTCCAGTTTCCCAATCAGAATTTTGACAAGAAAAAAGATGAGGTTGATGACGTAGTAGTACTAGGCTTTAAAAAGCAGCCTGCAGGGCAAAGTGTCGAATATTCCTTCTACCACGCCACTTTGCATGAAAATATATATAATTCTAATAGGCTGTGTTCGGCAATCGGCTGAGTATGGCAAAAGGCCGGATTTGATCGGATCTAAAAATTAAAAAAAAATCTTTTCAAAATTAATTTTAATATTTTTATTTTTTACATCATATCAATTACTTTTTATTATTATTCAAATAAAAAAAATTACTACAAAACAAAATTTTCACTTTTTTTATACAAAATATTCTTACTTTTTTTCTATCATATCAATCAAATCTGCTACAATATCATTTCACTCTCTTTTTCCATTCCATTGCCAAACACAGCCATCAAATTTTTTTTTTCATTTTTTTTTAAAAAAAGTAGGGACCCCTTCACAGTCAATAAGGTGGTCAAACACCTAAAAGGTGGACATCCCCCTCTCGTTCTTAGAAGGGGTGGCCAACTGCTTCCCTCGTCTTATGAGGATAGTTTCGACTACCTTTAAAGTATAAGGTTTGGGAGATATTGCATCATCTCTTGGGGGTGGTTAACAATTACCCTTAAAGGGTGAGACAATGACCCGCCACCCCCAATGAGATAGTCCGATAACGAATTATCTTCTTTCGATTGTTTTTATTATTTTATTGTTGACGTATCTCAATTTAAGTCATTCATTTAGAATAAACGGTTTGGACCGGAGGAATTGCCATGTAATTTCAAGAAATCGTAGGGTGTTTCCATTTGTAGGAAGTTGTAGTTGTGGACAATATTGAACATATCACAAAACCGAGGTGGCAAGGCCTAAAACAAAATTCAATGATTATTAAACCTTACAAAGAGATACATTTTATTTTTATAAATTGGGTTGAAAAAAGTTTTTCTAACCCAATTTTCAAAGAAAACTTTGTCTGTCTGAATTTGTTGACTGTTTGAAATGCTACCAAATAAGAATATGTTAGATGGATCTGCGGTCAAAGATTCAATCTTAAACTGAATTCAAGCCTTATGTACATTTGACCAATTAGAATTTGAACATAGCCATAGTTAAAGGCAAGAAACTAAATTCATTATATGGAAAACATATTTAATTCCTAAGATGAATATATTTGCCCTCTCAGAAGTTGAAAACAGATACACCACATGGCACATATATCCTAGAAATTATATTTTTATTCAACTATTATCTCATTCTAGCTGCATGACATAATAGTCTAATTAATTTTTAAATTTTTTATTCTTAAAATTGACTAATTCAATAACTGATTGACATTGTCACGTCAGCATATGAGAATGTGATAAAGTGCAGCTTTTAATATTGTTTTTATTTTTTGATAACAATGACTAATTGGCACACACTCGAATAAAATAATAATGTAATTTATAATCGTCCCGGCAATAAAAAAAGTTGTATAGACCTTTTTTAAGAAAATAAAAAAGCCTTGGGTTGAAATATATAAATCCCAAAAGTTTAGGTTGAAATATATAAATCCAAAAATTATAGGGGCTTATTGTACTTTTCTCTATGTCTAAGACACCAGTGGTATTTTGGGATTTTATGTGCGTCTCTATACTGCGAAATTGGGCGGCGACCGACCATGGCGGCGAGGTTTTTACAGAAACGACTACTCTCACTCCTCGTCCGTAACCAGACTCAGCCTCAGACCGCTTTCCTTAAAGGTGCGTCCCACTGTCTCTACCCTTCATTCAAAAATCCCAGATATTATACTCGCTATGATTGATGTGTCTGTGTGTGTGTGTGTATTGTTGAATGATTCACTTCTCCTTGGAAGTTGGAACTGTGATGTTCTTTGTTTTTTGGTTGTTGGGGATTATGGGTATTGGTGAGTTGAAGACTACGTGCTATGTTTGGATTTCCAAGAAAACTGAGGAAATTGAAACGAGTATGCTAAAATTTTGAAGGCTTTGCACTTTCTTTGTTGAGTTGGAATGTTGTTGTAAGGTTCTAAATTGAAATGACAAAGGAAATAGGGGAAATTGAATAAATGGAGTAATTCCGGAGGAGTTCTGGAATTGAAATTACACTGGAATATAACATAGGTAGCTATTTCAAGATAGTTAATCTCCTAACAAAGGATTACAAACAACATGTTTTCAGTTCATACGCTTTCCACTCCTGAACCCATTTGAAATAGGACTATAATCCCAACTGACTGGCCACTACTGCCCAGTAACTACCGACAAGGCACAGCCCACTAGCAAGACAACTGCCCATGACA
Source organism: Corylus avellana (assembly GCF_901000735.1). NCBI lineage: Eukaryota > Viridiplantae > Streptophyta > Magnoliopsida > Fagales > Betulaceae > Corylus > Corylus avellana. Next base: position 25,400,623 of record NC_081547.1, read on the forward strand.
TTCCAGTAGCCATAAATTCCACTTATAAGCATACAATCCAATTACAAAACTCACACGTTAGCTACACACCTATTAAATACTTTAACCATTTTTAGATCCATAACAGTTGTGAACACGTAGCTAATTTGTGGGTTTTGTTTGGTTCTGCTTAGAAGTGTTATCAATGTCAATATTCTACTTCAATTTTAACTTTTGGAGTAGAAGGGAATTGAAGATTGAATGCAAAACTAGTCTTCAAGTTTGCATTTTTCCTAGGTATTCATAGACTCCTATTCTTGTCTTATGAGGCATGGATTGATATTTTCCTTGATGAGCGGACTTGAAGGGTATTTTTCTTGCCTGAAATGGAAGAGGGATTATCTTGTAGTTTTTGATCATTGTTGGTATTTTCTGAATGAAACAAACTCACTATGGAGCATGTAGAAGAATTGAGAATGGTGTTGAAAGCATCAAGTTTTATGGCACTATCTTTTTTCATTTCAATGTTTTATCTTTAGCATTTCCTAGGTTGTAAGATCCCTGTTTTATTAATGGATTAGGCCAACTAGGAGAATCAGACATAGTACATCTGATTGAATTTTGGAGAGCAAACTTTGGAATATTGGCTTATTATTCTTTTTTGCATTTTTAATCTATGTGAATGCTCTGAAGATTGTATGACATGCCTTTGCATTTTGTTTATTTTTAAATTTAGATATGCTATGGTGGGTCATGGATCTTGAAGTTCTGAGGTAATAAATAGAGATGGTCTTGAGGGGGTTGATTGAACCCTTTTAGCAATTGTTTGACTGCATACCACAATCAGTCTAGCAGCAATTGCCAATCAATTGCGATGGTCAAGAATGACAAATCCTTGTATTAATGTTAAGGATATGCTTGAATATGTTCTGATCATCTTGTATTGCAGTTAGAACTAAAAAAATCTTTGATTCCTCTGTTTCTAGCCTTTAAACTCAGATGCTGCTCTGAACTCCAAGTGGATGGATGAAGTATTGATGTTAGTCTTAGGTTTCATGTTACCATTATACTATTTTATTTATTTATTTTTGGATGAATGAAATATTTCATTGAACCAAACAACAAATACAACCACACTTCTAGCACAGCTCTAGAACACAAAAACTACAACACCAACAATCAACTCTTCTCCGAAATAAGAGGGAAAAACCTCAATGTAAAATATTTAAATCAAGACCCCGGTTATTACAAAGCTCAATATTTACAGCAGAAAACTGGAACTTCTTTTTATAGTTAATCCTGTGCTTAACATCCCAAACCACACTTTTTAAATGCCCTCTTGAGATCTCAAAGTATGGCCATGTCTAATAGCATTTCTCTGCAACCATAAGTGATAAATGGCAGCACTTAAGCAAAGCTTGCATAAATTAGCCAAGAGACTAGTTTTCCTCCAGTGCTGAATGCCATAACTCACGACATCTGCCCAACCAATAGGGGGGTCAGAAATGTGTTACCACTATACTAATGAAATATATTACTTGATATCAATTATAGTAGCTACATGTTGCCCTATGGTCATGTAGTAAGTTCATAATACTCATGTGACCACCGCATTAATGAAGCATTTTACTTAAAATCAGTAAAAATAGAGCGGTAAACAATTATAGAAGTTAAAGTGGAAAATGAGCACTTCCGGAATGTTGAAAGTTTTTTAATTGATATGTATATTAGCTTTCTGCACAAGAGTTTGTTCTGACCTTACTGGTAGTGGTTGAGCCAAGTTTCCTTTTGTCATTCATACGTTTCACATGGATGTCTTCCTGTGGTTACATATTTTCCTGCTTCAATTTTGATCATTTTTTTTTGCTTGGTATCTTAGACGTGTGTATGTGTGTGCTTATTGGTGGCAGAACCTTTTTGGCAATTTCTTCCTTCTGCAAATGCAACCTTCAGCAGATCCGAATTTTGTAAAAGAGCGATTCAGACGCAAACAAATCCTACCAGCCATGCTAATGAGGATTTGGAAAATCATGAAGCTGGCACTTTGAAGCCTGATTGCAACTCAGCTAATGTTCCCTCCAATACAAACAGTAATGACAGCTCACCTGTAAAGTATACTGCTAATTCCAAACTGAAAGCATCAATAAGGCATGACCTTGCCATGATCTTTACTTGCAAGGTCTGTGAAACAAGATCTGTCAAGACAGTTTGTCGGGAATCATATGAGAAAGGGGTGGTGGTGGCACGGTGTGGCGGGTGTAATAATCTACACTTGATTGCAGATCATCTCGGAATGTTTGGACAACCAGGAAGCGTTGAAGAATACCTGGCTGCTCGTGGCGAGGAAGTGAAGAAAGGTTCTGTTGATACCCTGAATCTGACGCTTGAAGATTTAGCTGGAAGCAAATGTTGAAATATTTATATAGCATCATTTCAGATAAGGTTTCTGAGTTATGTATTTCACTTAAAAAAAAAAAAAAAACATGGGCATGTGTGTTTTTTCGTCTAGTTTAACGATCTTGGGTTTTTTGGCCAAGTATTGGTAGTTGGTGGGAGTTGATTGTAAGATGTGGTAGTTGGTGAGGAGGACATGTAAATGAGTGGTAGTGGAGGAGGGTTAAAGGTAATTAACCCTTTGTTTTGTTTAAGGGATTTTCTTTTCTTTAATCTAGTGACCTGTTCATGTGTTCCAAAACAAATAAAAATGTTCTATGCGCAGCATTTTCCACCTGGGTATTTGTTGCAAGTGTTGTGCTGTGGGTATCAATTAAGACCCGCAGGTCTTTTGAGCAAAAGATGGAAGATGGCAGCATGAGTATTGCACTTAATGCCACACCATTTGCTTTCTTGTAATCAAACATGAGAAGTGCAGCCTATCAACAATGCAAGATTGCAAGATTGCCAGCTGGACAGTTTGGACAGATGAAAGGTTGCATGCATGGCTGGACAGCTGGATAGTCGAGAGCTAGAAGGGTTTAGTTAGATTGGAGTAATGCTTTCTTTTTGTTTTTTTAACGGAAATCTCTAAATTTCATTGATGAAATGTGAAGAATAATTAAGAGCATATTGCTCTTACAACACAAAATATAAAGTTCTGAAAAATTATAGCTAAAAGTTATGAGGTTACAAAGTCATAGATACAATCATAAAAATCTTATAATCAAATACATATTTATGACTTCAAACTTCTGCAAACCCATGTACAATTACAGTTAATGAACAGATCTGCTTCGAGCAAACTAGATCTATGACATGGGTAGCCTAAATACACAAAAAAAAAAAAAAAAAAAATCCAGGCGTGAAAGATAAATTCCCACACCGACCTACTTCTCAGCCCGAAGGTCAAGAGACAATTTTATCCTTGACCTGAAGGCCAAGACAGAATAAAATATCAAAAAAACAAAAAATCCCCACAAACAGCAGCGGAAGAGCACGGTATCGTAGACGTCTACAGGAAAACACGTCTTGGCTAATTACTTGATGGTTACATAGTGTTAAGTCACTATTTATTTTAGTTTAAATTGTTATAAAATGATTAATTTAATTATTTAATTAATATTTTATCGCTTCGTATCACGTATGAATATAAAGATTTTAACAATGGCAGGAAACAATTCTATTGATAGACCATTGTTCAAAGTGAGTAGACAAATACGATTGGTGTTGAACTAGATTGCAAGTGGAAAGCTAAGAGCTTGAGAGGGCAGCCTAATGAATTAAACGACTGTCGTACTATGGAGAGTTATTCACAGCGATTGTCGTATACTGGCTTATAGCATACACAGCGAACAAGAAGTTGGCAACGGGTTAATGGGTCGGACATGGGTACCGTATGTGAGCTCTATGAAGAAAAGTTTGTAGCCAGTGTTCCTACGTGGTATCAAGCAATCCAAAGGGGCAAATGAATTTTTCTCTACCAGAAACTATGGCGAGTCGTTGTGTTACCTCCACTTTGTCACCTCCTCTTCACGGCTTAGCCGCCAGAATTTCCATGGCAACGGTGGGTTTGACATCTTGCTCGCCCAAGAGCCTCAGGCCACTCTCAATCACCAAAAGTTTCAGCTCCATCTCTCTTTCCGCCACAAGAAAACCTCTCACAAAGTCACTCCAGGGTAATCTTTTTCAATGCTAATTCTTTTAATTTTTTCAATTTATTTCGTGGGTTTTGTGTTTTTTTTTTTTTTTTTAATCTTTGTAAAAATGCTAACATATATGAGTGTATACTAATACGAATATTGAAACTTTCACTGGGATTTTAATTGGGCATGAGTTTTCCTGGGGTTTGATTAATTTGACAGATTTGATGGGCACCCAATTGTCTGTTTTCAACCACAACTATGTTTGGTTATAATTGGTGGATTGTTTGGTTAAACTTGTATAGAGTAAGCACATAGGAGATGGAGAAAGAAATGTGGAAACTAATGGCTAATGGCTAATGGCTAATGGGAAAAGAAGGGGATGGAAGATTATTACGGAGGCTAAGGAATAAAATAGTTTTTTTTTTTTTTTTTGTGTGGTTTGTGGGATAAAGGTAGAACACAAATTATATTAAGGCTTCATTTGCTACAAGAATTTATTTATTTATTTTTCAATAAGAGAGTAAAATGTGTTAACCCCAACAGCAAACTTTCTTTTTGTTTGCTATGCTCGTTGAGGTTTTGACGTGTTTTGTTGGTCCGCGAGACCACAATGGTCTCATTTATGCTAAAAGAACGTTTTGATGGAATGTGAGCCAGGTACCAACTTTTTCTATGGGTTTGGGGTTTGTTCTTCGATTTCTTTCTGCCCTCAACGCTCAGTCTTTTGTTGAGAAAATATAGGGGAAAAAAAAAAACTGAATTTT
>NC_081547.1:25405523-25470051 GCF_901000735.1 Corylus avellana
GTGATAAAGTGCAGCTTTTAATATTGTTTTTATTTTTTGATAACAATGACTAATTGGCACACACTCGAATAAAATAATAATGTAATTTATAATCGTCCCGGCAATAAAAAAAGTTGTATAGACCTTTTTTAAGAAAATAAAAAAGCCTTGGGTTGAAATATATAAATCCCAAAAGTTTAGGTTGAAATATATAAATCCAAAAATTATAGGGGCTTATTGTACTTTTCTCTATGTCTAAGACACCAGTGGTATTTTGGGATTTTATGTGCGTCTCTATACTGCGAAATTGGGCGGCGACCGACCATGGCGGCGAGGTTTTTACAGAAACGACTACTCTCACTCCTCGTCCGTAACCAGACTCAGCCTCAGACCGCTTTCCTTAAAGGTGCGTCCCACTGTCTCTACCCTTCATTCAAAAATCCCAGATATTATACTCGCTATGATTGATGTGTCTGTGTGTGTGTGTGTATTGTTGAATGATTCACTTCTCCTTGGAAGTTGGAACTGTGATGTTCTTTGTTTTTTGGTTGTTGGGGATTATGGGTATTGGTGAGTTGAAGACTACGTGCTATGTTTGGATTTCCAAGAAAACTGAGGAAATTGAAACGAGTATGCTAAAATTTTGAAGGCTTTGCACTTTCTTTGTTGAGTTGGAATGTTGTTGTAAGGTTCTAAATTGAAATGACAAAGGAAATAGGGGAAATTGAATAAATGGAGTAATTCCGGAGGAGTTCTGGAATTGAAATTACACTGGAATATAACATAGGTAGCTATTTCAAGATAGTTAATCTCCTAACAAAGGATTACAAACAACATGTTTTCAGTTCATACGCTTTCCACTCCTGAACCCATTTGAAATAGGACTATAATCCCAACTGACTGGCCACTACTGCCCAGTAACTACCGACAAGGCACAGCCCACTAGCAAGACAACTGCCCATGACATTCCAGTAGCCATAAATTCCACTTATAAGCATACAATCCAATTACAAAACTCACACGTTAGCTACACACCTATTAAATACTTTAACCATTTTTAGATCCATAACAGTTGTGAACACGTAGCTAATTTGTGGGTTTTGTTTGGTTCTGCTTAGAAGTGTTATCAATGTCAATATTCTACTTCAATTTTAACTTTTGGAGTAGAAGGGAATTGAAGATTGAATGCAAAACTAGTCTTCAAGTTTGCATTTTTCCTAGGTATTCATAGACTCCTATTCTTGTCTTATGAGGCATGGATTGATATTTTCCTTGATGAGCGGACTTGAAGGGTATTTTTCTTGCCTGAAATGGAAGAGGGATTATCTTGTAGTTTTTGATCATTGTTGGTATTTTCTGAATGAAACAAACTCACTATGGAGCATGTAGAAGAATTGAGAATGGTGTTGAAAGCATCAAGTTTTATGGCACTATCTTTTTTCATTTCAATGTTTTATCTTTAGCATTTCCTAGGTTGTAAGATCCCTGTTTTATTAATGGATTAGGCCAACTAGGAGAATCAGACATAGTACATCTGATTGAATTTTGGAGAGCAAACTTTGGAATATTGGCTTATTATTCTTTTTTGCATTTTTAATCTATGTGAATGCTCTGAAGATTGTATGACATGCCTTTGCATTTTGTTTATTTTTAAATTTAGATATGCTATGGTGGGTCATGGATCTTGAAGTTCTGAGGTAATAAATAGAGATGGTCTTGAGGGGGTTGATTGAACCCTTTTAGCAATTGTTTGACTGCATACCACAATCAGTCTAGCAGCAATTGCCAATCAATTGCGATGGTCAAGAATGACAAATCCTTGTATTAATGTTAAGGATATGCTTGAATATGTTCTGATCATCTTGTATTGCAGTTAGAACTAAAAAAATCTTTGATTCCTCTGTTTCTAGCCTTTAAACTCAGATGCTGCTCTGAACTCCAAGTGGATGGATGAAGTATTGATGTTAGTCTTAGGTTTCATGTTACCATTATACTATTTTATTTATTTATTTTTGGATGAATGAAATATTTCATTGAACCAAACAACAAATACAACCACACTTCTAGCACAGCTCTAGAACACAAAAACTACAACACCAACAATCAACTCTTCTCCGAAATAAGAGGGAAAAACCTCAATGTAAAATATTTAAATCAAGACCCCGGTTATTACAAAGCTCAATATTTACAGCAGAAAACTGGAACTTCTTTTTATAGTTAATCCTGTGCTTAACATCCCAAACCACACTTTTTAAATGCCCTCTTGAGATCTCAAAGTATGGCCATGTCTAATAGCATTTCTCTGCAACCATAAGTGATAAATGGCAGCACTTAAGCAAAGCTTGCATAAATTAGCCAAGAGACTAGTTTTCCTCCAGTGCTGAATGCCATAACTCACGACATCTGCCCAACCAATAGGGGGGTCAGAAATGTGTTACCACTATACTAATGAAATATATTACTTGATATCAATTATAGTAGCTACATGTTGCCCTATGGTCATGTAGTAAGTTCATAATACTCATGTGACCACCGCATTAATGAAGCATTTTACTTAAAATCAGTAAAAATAGAGCGGTAAACAATTATAGAAGTTAAAGTGGAAAATGAGCACTTCCGGAATGTTGAAAGTTTTTTAATTGATATGTATATTAGCTTTCTGCACAAGAGTTTGTTCTGACCTTACTGGTAGTGGTTGAGCCAAGTTTCCTTTTGTCATTCATACGTTTCACATGGATGTCTTCCTGTGGTTACATATTTTCCTGCTTCAATTTTGATCATTTTTTTTTGCTTGGTATCTTAGACGTGTGTATGTGTGTGCTTATTGGTGGCAGAACCTTTTTGGCAATTTCTTCCTTCTGCAAATGCAACCTTCAGCAGATCCGAATTTTGTAAAAGAGCGATTCAGACGCAAACAAATCCTACCAGCCATGCTAATGAGGATTTGGAAAATCATGAAGCTGGCACTTTGAAGCCTGATTGCAACTCAGCTAATGTTCCCTCCAATACAAACAGTAATGACAGCTCACCTGTAAAGTATACTGCTAATTCCAAACTGAAAGCATCAATAAGGCATGACCTTGCCATGATCTTTACTTGCAAGGTCTGTGAAACAAGATCTGTCAAGACAGTTTGTCGGGAATCATATGAGAAAGGGGTGGTGGTGGCACGGTGTGGCGGGTGTAATAATCTACACTTGATTGCAGATCATCTCGGAATGTTTGGACAACCAGGAAGCGTTGAAGAATACCTGGCTGCTCGTGGCGAGGAAGTGAAGAAAGGTTCTGTTGATACCCTGAATCTGACGCTTGAAGATTTAGCTGGAAGCAAATGTTGAAATATTTATATAGCATCATTTCAGATAAGGTTTCTGAGTTATGTATTTCACTTAAAAAAAAAAAAAAACATGGGCATGTGTGTTTTTTCGTCTAGTTTAACGATCTTGGGTTTTTTGGCCAAGTATTGGTAGTTGGTGGGAGTTGATTGTAAGATGTGGTAGTTGGTGAGGAGGACATGTAAATGAGTGGTAGTGGAGGAGGGTTAAAGGTAATTAACCCTTTGTTTTGTTTAAGGGATTTTCTTTTCTTTAATCTAGTGACCTGTTCATGTGTTCCAAAACAAATAAAAATGTTCTATGCGCAGCATTTTCCACCTGGGTATTTGTTGCAAGTGTTGTGCTGTGGGTATCAATTAAGACCCGCAGGTCTTTTGAGCAAAAGATGGAAGATGGCAGCATGAGTATTGCACTTAATGCCACACCATTTGCTTTCTTGTAATCAAACATGAGAAGTGCAGCCTATCAACAATGCAAGATTGCAAGATTGCCAGCTGGACAGTTTGGACAGATGAAAGGTTGCATGCATGGCTGGACAGCTGGATAGTCGAGAGCTAGAAGGGTTTAGTTAGACTGGAGTAATGCTTTCTTTTTGTTTTTTTAACGGAAATCTCTAAATTTCATTGATGAAATGTGAAGAATAATTAAGAGCATATTGCTCTTACAACACAAAATATAAAGTTCTGAAAAATTATAGCTAAAAGTTATGAGGTTACAAAGTCATATATACAATCATAAAAATCTTATAATCAAATACATATTTATGACTTCAAACTTCTGCAAACCCATGTACAATTACAGTTAATGAACAGATCTGCTTCGAGCAAACTAGATCTATGACATGGGTAGCCTAAATACACAAAAAAAAAAAAAAAAAAAATCCAGGCGTGAAAGATAAATTCCCACACCGACCTACTTCTCAGCCCGAAGGTCAAGAGACAATTTTATCCTTGACCTGAAGGCCAAGACAGAATAAAATATCAAAAAAACAAAAAATCCCCACAAACAGCAGCGGAAGAGCACGGTATCGTAGACGTCTACAGGAAAACACGTCTTGGCTAATTACTTGATGGTTACATAGTGTTAAGTCACTATTTATTTTAGTTTAAATTGTTATAAAATGATTAATTTAATTATTTAATTAATATTTTATCGCTTCGTATCACGTATGAATATAAAGATTTTAACAATGGCAGGAAACAATTCTATTGATAGACCATTGTTCAAAGTGAGTAGACAAATACGATTGGTGTTGAACTAGATTGCAAGTGGAAAGCTAAGAGCTTGAGAGGGCAGCCTAATGAATTAAACGACTGTCGTACTATGGAGAGTTATTCACAGCGATTGTCGTATACTGGCTTATAGCATACACAGCGAACAAGAAGTTGGCAACGGGTTAATGGGTCGGACATGGGTACCGTATGTGAGCTCTATGAAGAAAAGTTTGTAGCCAGTGTTCCTACGTGGTATCAAGCAATCCAAAGGGGCAAATGAATTTTTCTCTACCAGAAACTATGGCGAGTCGTTGTGTTACCTCCACTTTGTCACCTCCTCTTCACGGCTTAGCCGCCAGAATTTCCATGGCAACGGTGGGTTTGACATCTTGCTCGCCCAAGAGCCTCAGGCCACTCTCAATCACCAAAAGTTTCAGCTCCATCTCTCTTTCCGCCACAAGAAAACCTCTCACAAAGTCACTCCAGGGTAATCTTTTTCAATGCTAATTCTTTTAATTTTTTCAATTTATTTCGTGGGTTTTGTGTTTTTTTTTTTTTTTTTAATCTTTGTAAAAATGCTAACATATATGAGTGTATACTAATACGAATATTGAAACTTTCACTGGGATTTTAATTGGGCATGAGTTTTCCTGGGGTTTGATTAATTTGACAGATTTGATGGGCACCCAATTGTCTGTTTTCAACCACAACTATGTTTGGTTATAATTGGTGGATTGTTTGGTTAAACTTGTATAGAGTAAGCACATAGGAGATGGAGAAAGAAATGTGGAAACTAATGGCTAATGGCTAATGGCTAATGGGAAAAGAAGGGGATGGAAGATTATTACGGAGGCTAAGGAATAAAATAGTTTTTTTTTTTTTTTTTGTGTGGTTTGTGGGATAAAGGTAGAACACAAATTATATTAAGGCTTCATTTGCTACAAGAATTTATTTATTTATTTTTCAATAAGAGAGTAAAATGTGTTAACCCCAACAGCAAACTTTCTTTTTGTTTGCTATGCTCGTTGAGGTTTTGACGTGTTTTGTTGGTCCGCGAGACCACAATGGTCTCATTTATGCTAAAAGAACGTTTTGATGGAATGTGAGCCAGGTACCAACTTTTTCTATGGGTTTGGGGTTTGTTCTTCGATTTCTTTCTGCCCTCAACGCTCAGTCTTTTGTTGAGAAAATATAGGGGAAAAAAAAAAACTGAATTTTGAATTATGGGGTTAAAGTGGGGTGGAAGACTGTTTCAATTTATTTTTCCTCTTAACACCCAGTCTGTTATTGAGAAAACATATGGAAAGGCAGAAAAACGGAATTTTAAATATAAAATTTCATTTTTTTAAAAACAATTTTCATTGAAATGAGCACAATATATTATTTATTCAGATATAATAAGAGAAACATAGCATTCAAACTGATCACCTTTTCTTTTTCTCTTAAACCTGAATGGAAGTTGTTGGCTACTCTACCTGGATTAATCACTGGCATATGAAGTTTACACCATGATTTAAGTTCATGGTTCTGTACAAACAGAAATAAGTCATACTTGTGGTTTCTGTGTAAGGATGAAATGAAGCAAATGAAATTTTCTGCTTTCCTTGCTGGAAGTCTAAACGTTATTATTATTTAGAAGGCAATAAATGTGATGGGTCAAGTTTTGCTTCATCTTATGAGCCTCAGCAGTTTGGAAGGATAACATTTCAAAGAGAATAATTTGATGCTATTTGTGCAACTTTGGAGGACATAAGTTGTGTGTGTCTTGAATATTTAATGTATGCAACTTTTTTGGCAGTGAGATCGGTAGCTACTCCTGCAGAAGGTGTTTCTGTGTTTGATGAAATGGTTTCTGGGACCGAGCGGAAGTATTACATGCTAGGTGGAAAGGGAGGTGTAGGGAAGACGAGTTGCGCTGCCTCACTTGCAGTTAAATTTGCTAATAATGGACACCCCACTCTAGTGGTTTCCACTGATCCGGCACATTCCTTGAGTGATTCTTTTGCGCAGGTTTAAAAGATTTGTTTTCCTTGTTCTGCATTCAAATATCTGCCATCCAAGTAGCACTGAAGTAATTGTATTGAGTGTGCGCGTGTATGTGTGTGTTATTTATCCTAGGATTTGACTGGAGGGACTCTGGTACCAGTTGAAGGACCTGATTCTCCATTGTTTGCTCTTGAGGTATATACAAAGCTTCCTGTATGATTACTCTTTTCTCTCTCTAATGATTCACTTTTGTTGGTGTTTGTGTTGATGATTTTGTGGTCTCCTGTACTTAGTAAGTTAAATTCATTAGTTTTATGACAGATAAACCCTGAGAAGGCTAGAGAAGAATTCCGCACTGCAACTAAGAATAATGGTGGAACTGGAGTAAAAGATCTCATGGATGGTATGGGCCTTGGAATGATTGCAGAACAGGTAAAGCTTTTTCTACAATTCTTGACATTGCAACTTGAGCTTATAGTTATCTTCCCCTGGTAAAAGTAGGATAACGATACACCATGGATGTTCTCAAATCGATGGTTGAACCTGTATAACAGTCATAAATAACTTCAGAATTTCATTTATCCAGTATTGAACTGATTGGTTGTTCCATTAAAAAAAAACTTTCTCCTTGTTAACTGCCTAAGTGGTTGGTTTTACACACATGCACTAGTAGAGTTGCTCACTTATGGTGCAAAATTAGATCGGGTTTAGAGCCACATAGAAGCCAGAAAAGTCTTTTTCTTCTCTCTCTCTCCTTTTTTTTTTTTTTTTCATCATAAATTTACTCCTAGCAATTTAGGATCTATCTATCCATAAATTAATATTAGAAAGGAAGGGAAGACAAAAAAAGAAAGTAGAAATCTGACAATGTACTGACTTCTGCATTAACTGAACCCTAGTTCCTTTGATTGATGAAGTTAGGAGAGTTAAAGCTAGGAGAGCTGCTGGACACACCTCCTCCTGGTTTGGATGAAGCTATTGCAATATCCAAGGTATGTATTATATGCTGCTCTTATTTTGCAGATTACATCATTTTGGTTCCTTGCTTCCTTACTACTACCTACAAATCCTTTTGCCAGGTGATCCAATTTCTTGAATTACAAGAGTATAGCATGTTTACTCGTATAGTATTTGATACTGCACCCACGGTGAGCACACAATGAAATGGTATTATGTTACTTAAGTTTTTAGATTATCCATTGAACTTGATGAGCTGTTTTTGGCAGGGTCACACTTTGCGGCTTTTGTCTTTGCCGGACTTCTTGGATGCATCCATAGGAAAAATATTGAAGGTAGGAATGTGAATGGAGAGTAAGAAAACCTACAGAAATGTTTTTGTTACCCCCCCCCCCCCAAAAAAAAAAAAAAAGAAATTAATGCATACAACTATAAAGTCTAATTATCACTAACAGAAATAAATGCAAATATTCTGCAGTGTCTTAATTCTTTCAGCAGAAAAGATTATGTATACAATGTCTTAGTACATAATTCTAGTACTTTCATAGTCCGATTTTGACCCATCATTAAAATTACTATATTGCTTGACAAAGGATGGTTTCAGGCTCTTATTGTCCTGGCAAAGCAACTAAACAACTTGTTTTCAGCTTTTATAGCTTTTGATTACTTATTTCAAAAGAATATGGGGACTTCATAGTTAAAATGCTGATCCCTAGGTATTGTTTTCTTTTGCTTTTCAAAGGTCTGACCATACCGTGTAGATACTCACATATGTTGTGCCATATGGGATTGGATTAAACTGCTAGTAAAATCATGGCTATACTTATCTAAAAGTGAGCATCCTTGCGAATTCAGAAGTATATTTTGAAACCACTTCTCTATACTACTCATGGTGCAGTGTTTCTAGTGGTGTTCTCCATTTCTATTGACATTCTTCTTCCACTCACATTGGCTGTTGCAGCTTAGACAGAAAATAGCATCGGCCACCTCAGCCATCAAATCTGTTTTTGGGCAAGAACAAACAGGGAAGGATGCTGTAAGTCGGATATCACTTGGAATTGGTGTTGTGCTCTCTTTTGATATAGACTTCCAAAATATTCTGATGTTGCTTTTTAATACAGGGTGACAAGTTAGAGCGACTGCGGGAGAGGATGGTAAAAGTGCGTGAGCTTTTCCGTGATGCAGATTCAACTGAGTTTGTCATAGTAACAATCCCTACGGTAAAAACATTTGGAAGTACTTTTATACCAATTGTTTGTTTGTCCTCTAAATGGTATATTAGCGCGCTTTGCTGTACTTCCATTTGCTTCGACTTTACCTTAAACAAACGTAGGATAGCTGATTAACTTGTTATGAGTGACCTTGGGAGGCAAAAAATAGTTTGGGCTACATGCCTCTATCATAATTATTCACATTTTTAGTATTTTTCCCAGGTGATGGCGGTTAGTGAGTCGTCTAGGTTGCGTGCCTCCTTGAAGAAGGAAAATGTTCCTGTGAAGAGGCTTATTGTTAATCAGATTCTTCCTCCTTCTGCCTCAGACTGCAAGTTTTGTGCCATGAAAAGAAAGGTATCAATCAGTATACTCTCTTATTGACAGATCATATGCTTTCAATTGCACTATATATGAGCATAACTCTTATTTATTGAGTTCAGTGACCCCTTCAATGAACAATCTAAACTGTTAACATTTGTCATTAACACAAGAAGAAGCATCTTTTCTTTCTATATTTAGCTATATCTTTTGGTGGGAGCGGAATGAAAAGTATATAAATGTTTTTTTTTTTTTTTTTCCTAAATATTTCAGGATCAGATGCGTTCTCTTGATATGATTGGGAGTGATCCAGAACTCTCCAGCTTGACATTGATCCAGGCACCACTAGTTGATGTGGAAATCAGAGGTGTTCCAGCTCTTAAATTTTTGGGAGATATTATTTGGAAATGACCATCTGTACTATGATTAATTAGGTAACCTTTCCTCTAATCTTTTGTTAGCCTTCACATTTAAGATCCAACTTAATCTTTAGAAATTGGGAGAACCACATTTCGGTGAACTTCTTTTTCCCCCTACAGTGAAACTGGAGAATTGCTACATGGCCAGCTGCAATGACAAAGCACGTTTGATCACTCATGACTGTGTGCCTTGGCAAGTTCATGTGGTCAGGACTCTCAACTTATGCAAAATCTGTCAGTTTACAAGAAATCTAGAGTTAGAGATGCCAGAAAACTGGGTTTTACCCCCACCCAGAGTATAAATTTGGATGGGGTCTCACCATTCTTGCCCCAAAAATCTTTTGAGACGTGTATAGAACGGTTTTCTTTTCCTATTTAGCCTTGGATAATTCACATTTTCTCTCTTTTTTTTCAATCAATTTGCATGTATTTGTGTTGGGCATGCAGTTGAGGCTAGTAACTAGTAAGGCTTGCACGTATCCACACAGGAACAAAAAAAAAAAAGAAAAGAAAAGGGAAATTAAAGAAAGGTGGACTTGATTAAATGATTAATATTAGTACTTCATGAATTTGAAAATGTCATGAAAGTAGTTTCTATTTCTGCTTAAGCCATCTTAATTAATTAATATTATAGTCATCTTAATACATGGTGAGCAAATAGTTGAAGCTCTCAATCAACATGAAGTGATGAAGAAGTGGGCTAGCCGCCTGGCAGCGGCAACGTTGCCTACGTAAAAATAAAGTTACATAAGTTTATACAAGCTTATCCGAACTAAGTCGAGTTAATACAATATGTATCGTTTAAATTTCAAACATATTATAGTGATCGTGAATGGCTCATTTATTATTTGAACAGAGACAAAATTGAGTTTAACCGAGCCAAGCCGAGTCGAGTTCACAAACGGTTGGGCTCATCTTACACCCCTATTGCTGGCATATTATGGGTAGGACAAATAACTTTTTTATAACGTTTGACACATGTATACATATTAGACATTTAACAACTTTCGGTTCTAATCTCATGTTGACACATGTCAGAGTAAGTAGCATGACTAGTATTTTTTTAATGAGTAGAGATGAACGAGGTTGGCTAGTAGGGACGGAAGTAGAGGGGGTTGTGGCCCCTTGGGCTTTGAACTTTTTCTTTAGCGAACTACGTAGAAATTAAAATTATTAATGATTTGAATAGTCCAACTAAAAAGTTAATAGACTAAACCTCAACGCCCCGCCCTTGTTCCTTCCTGATTCCGTCTCTATCATCTATGGGCTAAGGTATCATCTACGTTATGAACAAAGTCCACTTATATTGACCGTAAAAATGAATCCATCTCCAGCCAGCTATGTCCCCTCATTGGCCTTGCTTGTTTAATATTTTAAGCTTCTTTGTTAATTCCTAGTCATTGTCCATTAGAGCACTAACAACAGATTTAAAAAATAAATAAATACTTCTTTGACATTTTTTTTTTTTTAAAGTCAAAACCCATTTTTTTGAGCTTTTCCTACAGAGAAATGTATTATAATTAACTTGGACTAATAAATCACACAACTTCCTAATCAATTGTTAATTATTCATAAATGAAGTAAGAATAACATGGGTGTGTTCATATTTTATTTGTAGCATACATATGTGAAAGTTACATAACAAAAACGACTCCTTTTATGATAATATATAGGAAATTAATCCCGATGGGTTGGTTGTTTATAATATAAACGACAGCCAGAAAGCACCTGCAGCAAATGGAATCCTAGCCAGGGAATAAAAATAAATAGGTATACAAATTGAACGACAGTGTGTTTGACATTAACAGTCAACTTAATTTGTTAATTAACTGATAGTATTATGGAGCACGACTTAATCTATTTCACTCATTATTGGAGATTGTTTTCATGGCCAACTGGCCGTCTTGCATGCTCTGCAATCCTGGTGATCGATCCAGCAGCTAATATCATCTATGTTTTGTTGAAACCCGAATGTAAAATCCATCTCCAAATCCTAAAATAGATAGGAGACCGAATCACCTCTCCATCCTTGGATGCAATCCACCTAGATGGGCATGCATATAATTCAATTGAAAAAAGTACATATTCCCTTTGAAAGTACTACCACATCGTTAATGTCTTCCTCTTAACTATAAAACAATGTCAATGTCCCCTTAAAACATGCGCAAAAAAAAAAAAAAATTGATTTAGGGGAATGACAATAACACTGACATTGTTTAAATAGTTTAAAGGGAGACATTGGTAATTTGTAAGAGTACGTGTAATTTTCTCAATTCAATTATGATTGAAAATGTCAGTTCGATCTATTTCAGATCAGCTATGTGGAACATGTGCATGCATGCACGTAAGCATAAGAGAAGTACGTATATGTACGTACGCACCTGTATTTGGAGACAAAAACATGAAGGAAAACACACATTAGAAGCTTGCTGAACTCTTCTCCTACACACGACTTCATGCCTGCTCCAAATGGTATGAAATTCTTTGCTGTCACATTCGCTGACATGTCCTTAATTTACATCATAGTTAAGGAAAGATAATTAATTAGTAGCAGAATTTAAGGTAATTGGTCCATGTTTTACTAATTAAGTTGTCTTCTTTCAGTCTCCAAGAGGTAGCTCAATCGGCTAGAACCACGCTTAATGAAGCGAAGGTCACTAGTTCGAATCCCCCCTTCCCCTCTTGTGCTGACATGTCAAAAAAAAAAAATTGTCTTCTTTCAACGACCAACCTGCCAGCGCCATGGATTGAAGGCAAGAGGATCTTCATAAGTGTTTGGATTAAGTTGAAGGGCAGCAGGAACAACCATAAGTACCCAGCCTTTTGGAATTGTATACCCTGTATATATAATTCCAATAAAAAAAAATGATAAATTTTTGTTATTTAAATTAATATTTTAAAACTTTATGTTCGGACCATTTCAATTGAAATAAGAGATAAATTAATTACTAGTTATCTTAAAAAGCTTAAATGAATAAATTAAAAAATAGTAATTAACTTTTATTATATTGAACTTTCCATTTACTTGAATGTCTTGAATTGTTAAATTCTTCGCAAAATCCCAGGAGCAACACTGGCCAGTCTTAGCGATTCATTAACAACCTATTTTTCCAATTCATACGACAAGTTTAAGAAAATTAATTACAAGCCCATGCATGGAAAACTGCATGCATGCATATTTAATCCACTCACATGATGGGTAAATGTCATGGATTTGTATTCCTTCCACGTGAGTCCAGATTTGTATTCCATGCTTGCGCAAGCCAAAGACGGAATTCTAATAAAATCCGGATGGTGTGTGATATGAAAGGAAAAAAATGGGAGTCTCAAGAAGATATTGGCAATGCATTTGTGGATTATTTCAGCCATCTTTTCTCTACAGGGCACCCGTCTGGTTTGGAGGAGTGTTTGGAGCCTATTAATAGAAGGGTGACTCATGAAATGAATGAGAGGTTGTTAAGGCCTTTCACGGCTGAAGATG
Source organism: Corylus avellana (assembly GCF_901000735.1). NCBI lineage: Eukaryota > Viridiplantae > Streptophyta > Magnoliopsida > Fagales > Betulaceae > Corylus > Corylus avellana. The sequence goes on from NC_081547.1 coordinate 25,418,426, forward strand.
TTTGTACCGCTCTCCATCAAATGGCGCCCCTTAAAGCTCCGGGTCCGGATGGATTTAACGCCTGTTTTTTCCAAAAGAATTGGGCGTTAGTTGGAACGGAGGTTTGCAATGATGTGTTATTTTATTTAAATTCCGGCATTTTGAATAAAGAATTGAATTCTACTTACATTGCTCTCATTCCTAAGTCTAAGAATCCTAATTGTGTTACCGATTATCGCCCAATTAGCCTATGTAACGTTTTATATAAAATTATCTCAAAGGTTTTGGCTAATAGGCTCAAAGAGGTTTTGCCAGATATCATATCACCGTATCAAAGTGCCTTCATCCCGGGACGCTTGATTACGGACAACATTCTTGCTGCGTATGAAACCCTTCATACCATGCATTCCCGAATGTATGGGAAAAAGGGGTTCATGGCAGTTAAGCTTGATATGAGCAAAGCTTACAACAGGGTGGAATGGTGTTTCTTGGAGGAAGTAATGAGAAGGATGGGGTTTGATCATAAGTGGATTAATCTGATTATGATGTGTGTGAGAACAGCTCATTTTTCAGTCTTGGTAAATGGTATCCCAATGGGTCGAATTACCCCTACCCGTGGAATAAGACAAGGGGATCCAATCTCTCCTTACCTTTTCCTTATATGTGCAGAAGCTCTCAGCTCACTTTTGGCAAAAGCTGATCGAGATGGCTCTTTCAGAGGAGTCCCAACCTCTAAAAAGGGACCTCGACTGAACCATCTTTTTTTCGCTGACAATAGTTTATTGTTTTGCAGAGCTGACTGTTTACATTGGCATCGAATGACTTCTATCTTAAAATGCTATGAGCGTGCTTCGGGTCAATTGCTAAATGTCAACAAAACTGCAATCTATTTTAGTCGAAATACACCAACTGAAGAGAAGAAAGCCATTCTTGAGATCGCTGCAATCCCGGTGTCTCAAAGGTTTGATACCTATTTGGGACTCCCGGCTTTGGTGGGGAAGTCACGAACTAAGGAGTTCAAGACCATTATTGACCGGATTGAAAAACGACTGAAAGATTGGAAGCTGAGATTTTTATCGCAGGCGGGGAAGGAAATTCTTTTGAAGGCAGTGGTGCAAGCTATACCGACATATAGCATGAGTGTCTTCTTGCTTCCGAAAGCATTATGTTCCAATATAAATTCAATGATGCAGAAATTTTGGTGGGGGCATAAAAGCAATGAGTCCCGCGTTCACTGGATGAGTTGGGAACGATTAGGAGACAAAAAAGAGAAGGGAGGAATGGGATTTAGAGAGTTCTCTTGTTTTAACAAGGCACTTTTGGCTAAGCAATATTGGCGTCTCTGGAAAACACCGGACAGCTTGGTTGCAAAAATAATGAAGGCGAAATATTTTCCCAAAAAGGAGGTTTTGGATGTGAATATTGGTTCAAAACCTTCGTATGCATGGAGGAGTATTTGGAGTTCGCAGGCATTATTGAAAGAGGGATTGTGTTGGAGGATCGGAAATGGGGAGAAGGTCCGCATTTGGGGAGATCGTTGGGTTCCCACTCGGCACAGCCTCTTTATCCAATCTCCTACACGACAAGGGTATGAAAATGCCAAGGTATGTGAGCTTATTGATAAGGAAAGGGGCTGGTGGGATTGTAATCTTTTGGCAAATATTTTTAGAGAGGATGAAGTGCAAGCCATAAAATCAATTCCGCTTAGTTGTACTAATCAAGCGGATTTGCTGATTTGGAGCGGTACGGTAAACGGGCTTTTTTCTGTTAAGAGCGCCTATCATTTGGCTAAAGAAGTGGAGGATAGATACAAGGCTGGCTGTTCTATGGGTATGTACAAGAGTGAAGTGTGGCAGCGGATTTGGAAATTACATATCCCTAGTGTGGAAAAGAATTTTTTATGGAGAGCTTGCCATAATATTCTACCTACTAGGGATAATCTTTTGAGAAGGAAAATAGTGCAGGATCCGTGGTGCCCAATTTGTGAGAGAGACGTTGAGACATCCACCCATGTGTTATGGGAATGCTCCTCAGCCATGGATGCATGGGGGTCAAGCTGCAAAAAATTCCAGAAGAGTTCTATTAAGGGGTTATCTTTTCTTAAGGTGCTGGAGAAGGTGTTGAAAACTGCTAACGAGGAAGAAGTTAAATTTTTTATTGGACTATCTCGGCAATTGTGGCTTAGGAGAAATTAAGTAATTCACGGGGGAGTTTTTAGCCATCCAAATTTGCTGATCCAGAAGGTGAAAAACGCAATCTCCGAGTTTGGTCAGGCCAACAGTAGTGAGCCTTCAGTGCAAGAAGTCCAGGGAAGCAAAGAAGATGCAACATGGCAAGCACCTCCACAGGGCAGACTGAAGGCTAACTGGGACGCTGCGTTAGATGTCAAACACGGAAGAGCAGGAATGGGTGTGATCATCAGAGATCATGAAGGCAGAGTCATTGCCACCAGATGCAGTACAAGTCAAGGGGCTTTTGATCCATCAGCTGCGGAAGCTTTAGCAGCTATCCATGCACTGCGGTATTGTCGAGCAATTGGTGCGAATATTATCAGCCTGGAAGGTGATGCCAAAAACGTAGTGGACACGATGAACACACGAGAAGAAAACTGGAGCAGATTTGGACACCTTGCGGCGGATGCTAAATCTTTGCTCAACGGGTTTAGCAGTTGGGAGGTTAAGCATGTAGGACGTAATGCCAATTTCGCAGCTCATCATCTAGCAAAATTAGCGGTGGGTCTAGGTTTCGAAAATGAGTGGTTGGGAGAATTCCCTGATTGTATCTCAGCGATTATTCAAAGAGAGCAATCTGTATTATCTTTTGATTGATTAATGAAGAAGCAAATATTTCATCAAAAAAAAAAAAAAAAAACAATTGCTTCATGCTCCTCCTAATTAATTATAATTATATTTATATAAAACGTTGTTAAGAAATACTAATTAAACACCAAAAATGTTGTTTTAATTTCCAAACCTATTTGTCACTAATTAATTACCGTTAGTTCTTGCAACACTTGAGGGTGGTCGGTAATTAACTTAACGGCCAACGTAAGAGTTGATGATATTGTCTCAAAGCTGGCAAGAAGAAGCCCAAACATCATATGGATAATAAATTTATCCGTCAAGAATGTCTCCGTTTTCATGTCTGCCAACATGCATGCAGTACTTTTCTTCACTTCCAAACATGGGAGCTTAGCCCAATCCTGCAACCTTCGATTAATCACATGCTCTAAATCAGGCAGGATCTTGTCCTTGAGAGCCTCAGGACCAAAATGATCCAAGATTAAGTTTCGAATGTACTTGTTAATGTTTTTATGAGCATTCATTAATCTTGTTGTGTGTTTGTTAAAAAGTTTTGTAAAGGAGTCCATGTACCACCGCTCGACTAGTTTTCCTTCTTGTTGGAAAGCATAATAGTTGAATTCTGGATCAGATGATACCACAACTGGCCGTCCTGCCAAGCTTGTCCGAAATATTGGCCCATATCTGAAAATATATATATAAATTAATTACTACAGAAATGATAAAGAAAATTGTATGAGGATTAATATTGTGGGGATTACTGCTTCATCCTTTTCTTGATAAAAGGTGGCATGTCTGATGACTTGTTTGAGACCATGAAATCTAGGGTCTCCCCAATGAGTGGAATGCCCATAGAGCCTGGAGGTAATGTGCCATTACATTTAGGTTTCCTCCACCTATAAAGCCAATGGGTGGCAACCACTAAAAGCAAGCTAATGGCAGAAAGCCAAACAGACCACATCCTTAGTACTTCTGAGGAATAGATAGAGGGGGACAGGACAAGAGTGTTAGGGGAACTTGGGGTTGGTTTCTAGGAAAAGAGAGTGGCTCCTTATATAGGCAAATTTTCAAGAGTTCTCCCCCTTATTCCACACGCATGGGCTTAAACTCTCTCTTAATAAGTGAGGTTTAACACATAAAATATTTTAATTGAAATGGGGTGAATATATAGATAGAGACAATGTTCGAACACAAGACCTTTGCTCTAACTTAGTTTAAGTTTTGATATTATATTAAATTATCAATTATCCTAAAAATTTAAACTCATAAGATAGTGGTAATTTAACAGCATCTATGTAACTGGGTAAGTCATAGAAGTATATAAAAAAAGTAAGACATACATAAAAGGGTTTTTTTTTTTTTTTTTAATCGAGGGCAATTACAGAGTATCAAATCATACCTAAATCCAAATTAATTGGGGCAAAATGCTTCAGTTGGATATTTCTCTATGGCTTATTCATTTGGTTAATTGTTTGACCAAACATATCATTTTTTATGCATTGATGTGTCATTGTTGGCATATTAGAGAAAGCTAAATCAAAATTATTTTTCCTTTTTATTTATTTTATTTGCTTCATGCTACCGGCCATTGCATACTTTGAACATTTATACCAAACAAATAATCAATCATTTTTCCACCTTGAATGATTTCAAATTTGAAACCACATGCAATGTGGTTTCCAATTTTCTTTTTATTGCACTTGTTGGTGACAGTTTGTTTTAAACAATGTTGGGAAAATACCATCTATTAAAAAGATGGCATATTATATTTAACAATTGAGTATTATTTTTATCATGTTCTTTCTATGTTGTTAAAAAAAATTTGAGTAAAAAATTGTCTTTTGAGAATTTACAATTTCTGAATCGTAGGGAATCCTAATCTGGCAAGGATAACGAGGATTAGATTTATTATTTTTTTATCAATTGATTAAGCTTTTGAGATAAGTGGTCACGTAATATGATATTTGCAATTTTCATTTCAAATATTTGTCTATTTTCAGGACAAAAGACATACATTGCAAATTTTTTACAGTTTGAAAGGACGTTAATGCAATTTTTAATTTGGAAAAAAATTATAAATTAAATACACGACAAAAAGAAAGGAATAGTAAAAAGAAACAAAAGGTAAGCCGGAAAAAACGGAAAATAAATACTACAAGACAGAGAGCCAGAAGTCAACTATTGACTATTGTGAGGCGAACCCCATTCCAAAAAGATAACATAATTAAGTTTTTAGTATTATATATTTTTATATTTTAACATTTATATTTTTTTTATTAAGAGGGACATGTATTATTATTTCATTGGTGCTGACACTGCACCTACTATACATTACTGGAAGGACAAAGTTTTACTCAAAACAGGGTTGGAGGAATTTCCTTCAACCTAATTTATAAAAGTGACATGTGTCCATTTTTTTAATAACATATGAGATGCACATGAGTTTTTAATAAAATTTATTTCAACTTTGTCCCTGCTATTAAACAAACATGTGCATTTCACATGTTCAAGAGACATATCACTTTTATAGACTAGGTTAAAAGAAATTCTTTAAACCCAGTTTAAAATAAAACTTTATCATGTTTGGTTTCTTGCGTTCATGGGCCTTCTTGTTGACCCAATATAAATTTTGAAGAACCAAAATGTCCTTTAAATTGGGTTAGATAAATTCTTTTAACCCAGTTTAATAAATTGTCATGTGTCCTAATATATGAGAGACATATTTGGTATAAATATAAAATGGGAAAGCCTCCTATCCAGTCGGTCTGCAAAAGACCACTTTTGCAACCCCTAATAGGAGATTGACACATCAGCTAAAGCACAAAAAATGTACAAAACTAACCTACAACCTAAAACACTAGATTTCAATAGTTTCTTCTTTCTTCCTTCTCCTTACCCATATGCCGACAACTCTCATTTCTTCTTCCTTATCCTCCATTTCTTCTTCATTTAACAAAGAAAGAGAGAAAAAGAAAGAAAGAACCATGGCAGAAACGCTGGCCGTGGGTCATGCCAGACCCACGGCCGGCTAGACTCAGCCACCCAGGCGATTGGGTCTGCTGAAACGCTTGCCGTGACCCACGGCTGGGTCACGGCAGATGGCTTCCTTCTCCGGTGAATCCCCTTTTAGGGTGATAAAATCCTAAAGGGTTAACCTTTTCCTTTAGGATTTAGTTTTGAATCCAAAAATATGTTTTAAGGTATTATAATCAATTTTTAAAGCATTAGAATCGAGTTTTAAGGCATTAAAATTGAATTTTGAGGCTGAGTTTCATAGAAAAATGGACCGGTCTACCATGACCTAGCCATTGGGTCACGCCAGACCCACGACTAGGTGAGCCAAACCCACAGCTGGGTGACCAAGCCACTGGGTCACGCCGGCGCCGTTGGTTTTGCTGGTGTTAGGTCAGGTTGGTTTTGTTGGGCAGCGCCATTGGTTTTGCTTGCGCTGGGTCCGGTTGTTTGGGTTTGCTGTTATCTAGTGTTTTGATCTTATTTTGATAAAATGCACTTGTTGATGTGTCCCAAGGAGATTGGATACTGCAAAACACCACTTTTAAGGTCTGGCCGCATAGTAGGGGCTCTCATATAAAATTAGCCTTTGTAGTTGGCCTAAATTACTAATCGCTCTCAGCGGTATAAAAAATAATTCAGTGGTTCCCGGAGTAGGCCAAAATAATAATTTAGTCCCTGTAGTCAAATTCCATCAAAACACTTGACCGATTTCATTAGGGACAAAGTTTTCCTCCAAACAAGGTTGGAGTAATTTCTTTCAACTTAGTCTATAAAAGTGACACATGTCCCTTGAACATGTAAGATGCACATGTTTTTTTAATAACAGAGACAAAGTTGGAAGAAATTTTATAAAAAACTCATGTGCATCTCACATGTTTCATGTTCAAGGGACACATGTCACTTTTATAGATTAGGTTGAAGAAAATTTCTCCAACCCAGTTTGAAGGAAAACTTTGTCGTTGGTTGGAAAAAGCTTGGACACAATTGTTTTTGTATAATCAAGATTTTAATAATGTCTTGCATCCAATAGCGAAATCAAACCATTATCTCTACAAACACAAAACAGAAACATAACTAGATTTCAATGCATAACTTCCCACATAAAGCACTCTCTAGAGCTTCAACAAATTCAAAATATTACAAGTAACAAAACCTCATTGCACCATTAAATTATATATTATATACATTCAAAATGATTTGGTAAAACGCCTTTTACATGATTTCTCCTGTCAATGTGAGCCAAGATTGAACTGATAATTTTGAGCATCTTCATCTCATTTTCATGAGACATTTAATGGTTAATTCAATCCTCTCAAAGCAGCATTCCATGGCTGTGTGTGTATAAGTAGTACAGCAAAATAATGGTTATAAGCCTGATCTCTCATTTCTTTTGGAAGATCAACATACAAAAAAATGCTATCACACGACTAACTATCCCAGCGAGGATGAGGATGCCTATACAAAGAGTCCAATCATGAAGGTTATATCCAGCTTTCAGAAGCGAACCGCAACGAGTTATCAGCCATACACCATAATACCTGTAGGGCAAAGATGAGAAGTAGCATCATGGAAACTGCAATCTCTTAGGGAGAGAGAGAAAAAATATATATATATATATATATATATATATATATATTATCTATTTTTTTCTTTAGTTTGACTCTACCACAAGCATGTTGCATAAAGAACGGATGCAAGATCTACATCATACACATTGGAAAGTTACTTTATTCAGAGGAAGGGTGATTATGCCTTACCTTTCAGCATTTGCAATGACAAATGCTTCCAAAGCCCACTTAGAGTAGCCCAAATTAGCTAAAATCTTCATAAATTCACTATCTTTTGGCTGAGTTGCAATGAGAGTTAAAACAACTGGAAGAAGAACGGAACACTGCAAGAAACAGTACCTTTTCAGTAAGAACTAAATGATATAAAAAAGGTCAAATTGGTGAGCTATCAATTTTTCAAAATGTGCTTCTATTACTCACCAGCTGGGCTGTGCCTGGTTCGAATACGATAGCCAATGCATAGGCTATACCAGTTACACAGTACACTAGACAGCACAAGACAAAGTAATTATCTGCAAAGCTAGATCTTGGGTTTGTGAAAAAATAAAACATAGAGAGATATACTGCAGGTTTGATCACTGTATTAAAATTGTCAATTGTATCCTTTGAGAGAAAATAAGCCAAACTGCTCATTCCAGAGGCACTCTCCCTCCAGTAGTGTAATTTGTCCAGAGAAAATGATCTCAACGCCGCAATTTTGCATAGAAGAGCTGAAATCAGCAACAAGTATCCCAGTAAGGAAGTTATCTTTGAGCATATATAGGTGATATTATTTGACTTAGCCAGACTAATTCATTAATGCCACATTTGACGCAGTTATTGATTGTTGTTACAGTTTTCAGGCCATATAAAGAAGATTGCAGTTTGTTGTTTTAGGAGTACTAATAACACAAGTGTCTGTGGAGGCAAAAGTATCTACCAATATTATTGAAATTCGTGTTCATAATCACCAAAATGCAAATTCAAAAAAAGCCTTGTGGAGTGAGCAACTGAGAATTTTTTGGACTTACAAACTGCAATGATGGTATAAGTATAAGCAGCAGCACCAAAGGATTGATCGCTCACTTTAACAAGTGATCCTAAGCAAGCTCCAGCAAGTAATAAGATCAGATAATCCATTGCTAGTATTCTAGCTTCCCGTAGTCGCTGCTTACCAACCCTGAAATGCCGTGGGAACAGAGAAGATGAAAAAGATGCTCGAAGTCTATGGAACTTATCATGGTTGGGTAATTCTTAACTGTCATATCATAAGAAGCATGTGACTACGTTTTCAAGAATATTCTTAGAAAAAACATTTTGCTATGAAATATAGAAGTAAAAGCCCAAGTATTCTCCGTATTATATTGACTTAATGGATTACCAACAAACTTGAGACGCATGACTACACCTTTTACCCTCCTTCTGATTTTCCATACAGGGGAATGGAAGAAAATTTTTTGTAATTGTTTAAAAATGCTTAAGAAGGAACAATTTCATCACATTTGCTAGGTTTTTAGTGTCGGCTAATTCAATGTCAAAACTTGCTGAGTTGTAAGTTGAGGTTTAGGGTTAAAGTCAGTCTTAAAATGTGGTTCAAGACTGGGGTGAAATTTGAGGAACAAAAGTTCTTGATCACAACCTACATCGATGCTCATTTGATCAAGATAATTTTCAACATTCAATATGCAAATCATAACATTTTGATCGCAAGCATGATCGAAGGGAAACCGGGCAAGGTCATGAAGACTTTTCAAAATTGAGCTCCAGAATGCCTTGATTGCACTCATGATCATGTTAGGGAATAGGGATTATGCCCTAAAAGCCAATTTCATTATGTAAGACATTTCCGTTTTATTAATAAAGTTCAGTATTTTTTTGAAATTTATTAGAACATTGGGCATATACGTATGCATATCATTATATATATACAAGTGCTTTAAACGATTTAATCTGTGCAACACCTCGTAATTACCATTCAAATGCAAAAAGTACCGTTTAACGTAAATAAATAATTTTGCAAAAATAGAGTGTTTTTCAAGTTTAAAAACTAACTATTCATGTATTCTCACAACTTAATCAACCCTAGGTTTTGCAAGGTCCAATCTAACCACCTAAGGTCATGGTCCTAGGTTTCTAAGTTACTTACCATCTTAAAATACTTTTGAGTTTCTGAAATTTGTAACATGTGGTTTGTAAGGTGTCCTCAAAGGATGTGTAATGATTCTTCTTTCACAAACTACATGACTTCTTAGCCCTTGAGTTAGACCAGTGTTTTCGTCTTACAGCATATGGCACGCATTATTGACTTAACAATTCTGATGAAGAGCATATAAATACATAGAATTTTGGAAATGTTAACCATGTTGGAGCTTTCTGCAAATCAATTATCTGAAATTTGTGATATTTGAAGGTAGCTGCAGCTTACCTCCCAAGAAAGTATTTATATTGCTGGAGTACACCTGGAGTCCTCCGGCTTGTTAAGTCCTTGGACTTCAAAAAATTGTGTTGTATCTTATCCCGCCGCATCTCCACATTACTTTTCACACCTTGCCATATCTCTCCAGCAAAAGAATTTTCCTCCATTCCAATACCAGCGGGATTTGTTCCATTAGATGGAGTTACATCCATCGAAGACCTAGCAAGTCCAGCAGCATTCTGCTGCATATCAGGGGGTACTGAGTACCCATTATGAAGCATCCATCTGACCGGAAGTTCTGTATAACTCACTCCTGAGCTGCCTCCAGGTACCACTATACCCTCCAAAATGTCAATAAAGTGATCTGGAGGATTTACACGCTCTGGGATATTGATCCCAAGGCCAGAAAAATATTCTTCAACTTTCTTCACTGGTCCATGATAGACAGTAAGACCACCTTTTGCTAGAAGTATCAAATCATCAAACATCTTGAACAAGGCATAGCTGAAGCAGAAATTTCACCCATTAATAGATAATAGAACAAAAGTGCACCTACAATAAACCAAACTTAAAAATACACCACAGAATCTAAGATGAGCTTTGAATATAATTTTCTTAACCCAGGTTATAGCTTATGAGAATTAGACATGCCTGCTTAGCCTATACAGACTCCTTTTTGATAAGTTTTTTGTTTTTTATTTTTTATTTTGGTTAAAGTGCTCAGCCTACACAGACTCCTCATGAGCTGTAGAAAGCAATACTTTAAGTACCTCTTTGAGCTATGATGTAAAAGTAGTCCTAGACTCTAGTTCTAAAAAGTTCTAAATTGATTTCATTTTTAGTTGTCCATAAATACATCTCACTGGTGTGAATTTCAACTTTTTTTTTTTTTTTTTGGTATATAAGTAATCGAGATATTATTAAAAGCATAAGGCACCTCCATCTATACAGGAAGTATACAAGAGAAGTGACCTAACTAGTAGGAGCAAACAGGACAAAAAAATCATCATAACTAATCACTAAAGGAGAAACATAAGCAGCTATCCACCTATCAAAATATCTATCGGCTTAACATGTGAAAAAATCAGAATAACTGTCAGCACTTCGCTATATGCTCAAAGCCAAAGGTGATATTTTCTCTATTGGACAATGGAAAGAATCTAACTAAAGGGCCCCACCTTGCCCACCAAAGATGCCTTTTTGTTCTTGTATAGATAATTGAGCAAAACATTTGAAATTCGATAAATATGCAGATATGTGATTGGAGAAGTAACCTTGGTTGGTGAACCACCATGCAGATATTTACCCCTTCAAGAGCTTCACGTCGAAGTGCTCTAAGAAGTTGCAGAGATGATGCACTGTCCAAACCAGATGTGGGTTCATCTAAGATCAAAAGTGAAGGTTCCATGACCATTTCTAATCCAACATTTACTCTCTTCCGCTGGCCTCCAGAGATTCCTCGCTTTTCCACCGTTCCAACCAAGGATGTCCGCACTGTCTGAAGCCCCAAGAACTCAATAACTCTTTCAACAACTAGAACTTTATCTGCTTCTGACAAATCGGTGGATAGTCTTCAACAATCAGAAGTCCACAAAGAAAGAAAAGAAAAAATAGTAGCAGTTAATACAGGAAGATTGACAGAAAAATCATCATGCGGAACGTAGTTAAGCAGAGTGCACAAGTAGAAAAGAGCAAGACAAGCAAATACAATCTCAAAAAAATAGCATCCTACAATAGGAAACCGTATTAAAACCCTGAACTGAAGGGAAACATTTAAATGCACTTTGGATCAACTCTATTACCATGCTGTAGGATAGGAGTATGGTTATACTTCTTTGGGATTCATACCTGCTATTTCTGGTACTTTTGCTCAAATAACAAGGGATTAAGGCTATTAAGTGACTTCATATTTCAGTCTAAAATTAAAATAACAAAGAAGAAACTACTATATAAATGATGATATCGATTATACTTTGAGAAATGTTGCCAACGTATATAGTGACTTGTGATTTCAATCTCACGTGGTTATAATATGCAATGGGATGATAATTACACAGCTAAGCTTGTAACATACCAAAGTGTGTTAATTTATGCATTTTTTCTTTAAAATAAAAATTTCATCACGACAAATATGAAAACAAAAAGGTACCACTCAAGTACATAAGGAGTATACAAAAGGACCTCCTAAAACCTACAACCTAAAGTTTAAAAGATCCAAGTACTCCAAAAAGTAGGAAGCATGTAAACTGCCCAAAGCAGTCATCCAGTCAAACAGAAATCTCAGAAACAATAGCAGCATGCTATATTTGGGCTTCAGCAATGATAAAATGTGAAATACAAGAAATAAGACGGCAGCATCAGGCAACATGTTACTATCTTTTGAGTCCTCTAGGCGTGGGAAAGCAGGGCTCACATACTGTAGCGTTGAGTGCTTCGTGTCGGTTTTGGGTTAGAGGGCTTTTGGTGATTTGTGGGTTTCGGGTTGGTGTGCTAGTTGGGTTTAAGGGTTTTGTTAGGTGCTTCCTGTGTATACTGCATGTATACTTAGGTGTGCCTTACGCTTTTTTAATAAAATTTTCATTACTTATATGTATAGAACAAAACAAAACTTTTGAGTCACGCTTTTATTGTGATTCCTAAACCAAGCACCATTATTTGGCTGTGTAACACAGTGAAAAAGATTAAAACTAATTCAACTAGGTAGTAGAAACTCAAAATCTGAAAATTTGCTAACATTGAAGAAAAGCACCTGTACTGAATTAAAAATTGTAAAGCTATTGGCTTTAATTTCCCATTCAAAAGAGCTGTTCTTAAATCATGATGCATAATCACCAGCATAACTGCACCCAACTTCATGTAACACTTTAGAGGATTTAGTATGGGAAAATAAAAAAAAAGTTTATTGCCTTTTGGTCATAAACTTTTCATCCATGGCAGTTTGATGATAAACTTTGGCACCAAATCACCATCCGTCAAGTGAAGATGATAATATAAAGAGTATATGATATGCAGCATGAATCTGCAAGGAGATAAATGAGGTGTACCTGCACTTTGCACTGAACCAGAGATTCTCTTCCACTGTCAAGTTTCCATGCACAATATCATCTTGTGGCACAAAACCAATGATTTTCTTATAAGAGTGGATTGAATCATTCTTTCCATTTATAAGAATTAAACCAGTCATTTTACATCCAATTGCTTTTCCCGCTACAGCAGAAAGAAATGTTGTTTTTCCAGCCCCAGATGGACCCATGACCGCAGTAATGCGGCCAGGCTTGATTTTCCCAGTTACACACCTCAATAAATGCTTGTTTTTTGCTTTCAAGGTAAGGGTCAGATCTTTGAAAGAAATCTCAATTAGAGGCCTTTTCCTAATTTCGGTATTAGTAGCCAGTTTAACTACTCCTGAGAAGGTAAGTTTCTCATTTTCTTGCTGCTGAGCTCTCTCTTTCTCAAGTTGATTATATGCATACTTAAAAATTTGGCTATGAGTTTGTTTACCCTTTGGCACTTGTACTTGAATGCTCTTATCTCCAGTTCCAATATCAAAACCTGGATAACTATCAGGGTCAAGTTCAATTTTGTGCATCACCTGCATGAGGTCACTGGGTTCCGTTTTCTTTTCTATTGATAATGCACTTGAGGCCAGAGATGCACCAGAAGTACTTGGATGTGGCGGTGGCAATGGATCATCATCCATTTCAGATTTAACTTGATCCAAAAACTTAAGTTTTTCGGTATGTGTTGCTCCTTTTTTTCGAGAAAAAGTTTGTGATAGATGAGCTTGCAATCCACTTGCGTGCTTCTTAGCAGCGTCTTTTGCTGCGTTCCACCTCTGGCGTGCATTTGCTGTCTCCCTTGCACTTCTGGCTGCTGCTTCCCTGGATTTGGCCAGTCTCCTTTCCCTAGCGGTTAGAACTTGGTCAGAACAGTTGTAAATGATGAGTAGCAGAGTACTTAAAGCAGCCTGCATAAGTAATTGAAACTTGTTAATTTCAACTAACCTTTTTTTTTCTTTCTGTTGTCCTGATGTTAATCATGGTTTCGTAAGAGCTAACAGCATACTACTTATTGTGTAAATATGAATATAAGATAGAAAGCCAAGAGAATGAAAACTGAAATTGAGAAATATTCTTAAAGGTTTCTGGGGCGATAGCAATAAGACTACATAGTTTGTTAGAAGAAAAAAAAATTATGCTGAGCCATGGAGCCATCCAAGATCAATTAACCACTTTACAATTCAGAAGTAAAGTGCACAACTTACCAAAAGCATAATTCCATATGCTTGAATATTTTGATTTGCAGTGTTTGGATTACACGAAGTCAACTTGAAGCAGCCTGAAAGATAATTGGCAAAGTGTTAAATATACCTTGCAGCCAGCATAATAGTGAAATGGAACTCCTAAATACAGTAATTGGGAAATAATAATTAAAATTAAATGTGTAAATTCTGAAAATTCACCTACACACCACTAAGAACAATTTTTTTTTTTGTTCAGAGAAAAGATGTGTGGGTGGCGGATAATATGCAATTTCAAGATGGGATTATCCAGTGGAATGTAATTTCTACTAGACCAATTCAAGAAAGGGAGGTGGAGATGGTACTCTCTTTCTTCGAGAGGTTGTATTCTTTCTAGTTAAGACATGGAGAGGAGGATATATTAGGTTGGAGCCCTTCCAAATGGGGTAAGTTTGAAGTGAAGTCGTTCTATAAAGTGTTAAATAGTCAGGATGGTCCTTCTTTTCCATGGAAAAGTATCTGGAGAATCAAGGCACCTACGAGGGTAGTTTTTTTCTTTTGTGGACAGCAGCATTAGGGAAAATATCAATGCTTGATAATTTGAGAAAGAGGAATGTTACGGTGGTTGAGTGGTGTTGCATGTGTAAGAAGAGTGAGGAGTCCATTGACCATTTATTGCTTCACTGTGAAGTCGCGAGAAAACTATGGAGTTATATTCTTAATTTGTTTGGTGTAGAGTGGATTATGCTAAGACGGGTCAATGATTTGCTGAACAACTAGGGCGGTCAGGGTGCAATCCAGTTAAAGAAGTATGGAGCCTGGCTCTGATGTGTTTAATGTGGTGTCTTTGGCGTAAATGCTCGGTACTTTTGAAAATGTAGAGACATTGGAGACAGAGTTGCAGAAGATTGTGTTTAACACGTACATCTTTGGATAGCTGCACATCCTAGCTTGCTTGTTTCTAATGCAGATTTTTTGAATTTTTGTTCTTTTTTTTTTTCTTCATATTAAGGATTCTCTTGTATACTCCATGTGTACTAGGGTTGTCTCTTTGCGCTTTATTTATGATATGCAATTACTTATAAAAAAAAAGAACAATTTAAAAAAAATAAAAATTCTCTTGCAAGCATTCAATTATTACTATACTATCATAAGCAACTTCATAGTTTTATCAAAAAAAAAAAGAGCTTACTTTTCTCGGATGTAGAACCCATCTTGCAGTAATGTCTGCAATTTCATGAAGAAAAAAATAGCATTAGAAAGGTATTCATGGAGGCAGAAAGAAGCAATTATATTATTATACAAGATATTCAAAGGCAAAATAAAATAAAAGTTGTATATCCATACTTTCTTGTCGAAACGTGATGTAACAAATGGTACCGGGTTAAACTAGCAAAACGTTAGACAAGGTTGTTAAGTGACCAACTTTGAGGAAAAAACTTATACCCACTACTGCAAGTTAATCTGCTGGTGGTAGTTGGACAAAATGATCCAGCTGAACAGAATAACTCACTACTACTACCAACATCAGCCCAAATATTTGCTCCTCCACAAGTATGGTTTGGCATCCCTGGAGGTAGTTGGTACAGATATCTGCAGAAACATATAGAAATATGTAAGTGGTATTCTTATTGAACATTTAAGATAATGACAAATAAAAATGATATTAGGGCTAGAAGACGAACTTACGGTTCACAAACACCAGTTGTTTTGTTGAGCATAGCAAGGGGACAATAGGAACCTAGTGGGCAAGCTTCAAGGATATGATACCAAATGGAAAAAACCGGAAGAAACATTAGAGACATTTTTTAACCAAGATCAAGAACATCTTGCACTTTAAAGCAGGAAAACAGATGACATTTCAAAGTTCTTTATCCGAAGGGTAAAAATTTAAATGTAACCTTATATTAAATAACTTTTTTCTTTTTTGTCGGGGAACCTCTCCAAGGTAGGGTCCTTCGGACCCACCCTTACAGAGTAAATCCCAGTCCCGTGCACCACACCCTCAGAAATTTTCCTACACAGAACTAGTTAAATCGTTGACTTTTCACAAGGGGGTGTGGCCTCAATGGATTGTTTGCACCCATGAGGTGTTGAACTTTAGACTTTGAAGGGATAACACCTCAAGACCAAGGCCTCCACCACTTGGGCCAACCCCTTGGGGTTATATTCAATAACTTAGAATCACCAATTTATTATGGCAATTGATGTCTATAAATGAATCGGTATTTGAAGGCTTCTCAATTAGAAGCTACTGTCATTTTTAGAGAAAGAAAACATGTAAAGGATTCTCAAATACTTACGTATCATGCACGTAATACCATGAGGACAGAAGAAACCCTCACAACAAGCATGGCAGTCGAGAGTTCTTGAAGGGATGACCTTTGCATTGTTAAGGTCAACCTGCTGATCTGGGCCAACACTACAAGCCCATCCTGGCTCACAACCAGAAACCCACGAGGTTAAATTACAGTTCTTATTAGGTTTTAGGTAATTTACACTTTCAGATCCTTCAAAGAAACTATTGAAGTAAATCTTTATTTCCGCTGCTGTGCACAACCGCCGTGTAATGTCTCCTGTTGAACAATGAATACCACCACAATATGAGAAGATACAAATTATAACCAAAAAAGATTTACTAGTTGGTTGAGAATATTCAGCAAGGGGAAAAAACTGCATATGTTGTTCATATTTTTTATGGTGGATTTTTTTAGACCCTCCTTGTGCACATTGTCCTTTTGGCCTAAACATGAACTTGCCAAGGCAATGCAGGATGAGGAGCACACCGGTGCTATAGATAGCACCTTAGCAATTACTAGCTAAAAGAAATTGAGGGCAGGCAAACCAAGTCTCTTTAGTAGCATATAAAATCTGAATGAGTGTTAACCATGGCATCTTTTCTGATAAGTTAATGTTTATTAAAGATAGCGTGAACCAAAAAAATTATGTTGAACCCAATGTGCCATATAATTACTGAAATTTCACAAGAAAATGTGAAATCTAGCAAAACCCATACTATCCAAAACCCTATGACACTGTACTTTCATTTACTTCCATCTAGCCAATCAAATGAGGCATGAATAACTTGTGCCTCTGTGATCTTTTGACCACAACATCAGTAATCTTTCAGAGTTTTACATCAGTGCACTAACAATGTGAAGTTTCTGGCTGACAAATGAACACCTCAATTGGTTGCCAAAAAAACTGAGGTAAACAAAAGAAAACAAGAATCTAGAGCATACGATTGACGATCTGTGATTTCCCATCAAAATGAAAAGAGCAGCATTAACTTTTTTCTTAATAATTATTTATATTACTTATACCATTGGTCTTTTGAATGCAAGAAGCCAAGAAGTCCAAGTTGGATGAAAAGTTAAATGCTCGGTTCCAATCAGCATCCCTGAAACAATAAAGTGAGCTTTAAAATCCAATCAAGCAAAATTGAACCCTATAGTACTTGTAAACACATTTGAAAATGTTAAAAAAATCAAAATCAAGTCTTTGTTAGTTTGCCGAAATATTGCAACAGAAGAAAGGAAATTAAAAAGGTTGATACTTAAAAACTCTCATATATGAATTTCATCCAACTGCTTACTTGAGTTGACTGTTCACACCCGAATGAAATCAAAATAACAAGATTCAACATTCTACTTCCGTTTCTTTTCATGCTTTTCTGAGCAACCAAAAAAATAGGAAAGCTAAAACGAATCACTCACCAATCCTTAATGCAGAAGCTGGAGCGGTTGCTGAAATCCTGACCAATGGCAGCCGTCAGATTGGAAACCTTGCTGTAGACGACCGATGTGATAAGCCGAAGAGCCGCAGGGTTGTCGAACTGGCTATTGTAGTCATTCACATCTTGGCATCGGACCAACCCCACCAAACTCAAACCCACAGTGGCTAAAGCGAGAGTTGCCCACAACTTGAATATCTTCACCTTCTTCTTTAAGCTCATTTGGGCAATGGAAGATATGGGGATTGGGAGGCAAGTATTGAGACTATGAATCAAATATGTTGAGCATAAAAGGGTAATGGAGTCCGCACAATGTGGTTGCTCTGTCTGTCTCTCTGTGGTATCAGAGGTCAAACATGGAGAGAGAGAGAGAGAGGTGGAGGGAGTGTGGAGGGACCAACTGGGGAGAAGGAGAACACGTCCTGACGACTTGCGTAAGTTGCGTTTGCCGGCTATCAGACATGTTCGGTTTTTGTTGTCCTTTTATGGTTGGAACGAGAAAAAATCGAACATGGGAAGGAACAAGTACACATATAAAACAAATATTCTTAACCTATAAAAACATTTCTTAAGCAAAACTCAAGAGTTTAATTAAATTAAAAATACGAGAAGTGGAGAAAGTAAAGCATTTGGATGAAAACAGGTTAAAGACAATACTTTTTTCTTTTCTTTTTTTTTTTTTGAAAAAGACTTTATATTATTCATCTCATAACATAATTAAAGGAAGGTTGTGTTGTGTACTATTTTATGTCAATACCAATAATATTGTTGTTGCATATATACAATACTTAAGGGGAATTAAAATGTTGTTTGGTGTTAAATTAGAAAATGGTGAATTTAATTATTTAATTAATATTTTAATATTTTTTACGTGTAGATTTTAATATTAGTACATGCAATGCAATCTTTTTTATTTTTCTTAAGCAAATGACCTTATGGATTCAATGATAATTTTGAAAGGTGTGGGATGGAAGAAGAACTAGAGGAGGAAATATAGCGTTTTCTTTTTTTAAATTAGAGTTATCAATATTTTTCTTAATAAGTTTTTTCCATTTATGTTATAATATTTTTATTCTCCTTTATTATATTTCTTTTCCTTAAGTAATTTATATCTACTT
Source organism: Corylus avellana (assembly GCF_901000735.1). Classification (NCBI taxonomy): domain Eukaryota; kingdom Viridiplantae; phylum Streptophyta; class Magnoliopsida; order Fagales; family Betulaceae; genus Corylus; species Corylus avellana. Next base: position 25,437,275 of record NC_081547.1, read on the forward strand.
TAAAATGTATTAATCACTGCTTATTGTTTCTCTATAAATAGATAGGGTTTGTTCTTTCCCTAAACCCTAAAAGAAATTTATTTCAAATCAGTTTGAAATGAATAACCTTCAACTTCCTTGAATAGGTAACAAGTTCAATTTTTTTTTAATATTTTTAAGAGTAATTTATTATCATTCTACTAATCTATGAACCTAAACATTAATTTTTGAAAAAATCAAAGATGTTGAATGACACTTGTCATTTATTGAAATTTGTTATAGGAAATTTTCTCTAAATTTGGAGGAAATTTGTGTCATTGTTTCATACCGTAAATATATAGGATGTAACTCATACGTATCTCTTCGCTTTCGCTTTCGCTCTTTTTTTTTTCATATTTTATATATATTTCAACAAAATTAAAGAGATAGGTAATCTTAGTATCTATTTGAGTTATCCATAATAAGAGGAAAAAGTATAGAGATGGATCCAAATACATTGAGCATTCACATCCGTTTATGCATCCTTGCATTCTATGTAAATTTTGGATAGAACCCATATAACAATCCCACACCCATCATGTATCATGCATCCTATGTAAAATTTAGATAGAACTCCAACCACCCTACACCCATCATGTATCCTTAAGCTAAAGTCAAAATGAGCTACAATATCAACCCAAATTTGGGTTGGTATTGTAGCTTCTCCATTTTTTTTAATTCTCATAACACACACATTCTTTGTCTCTTGACTATTTATCCTCTCTATCTCTCTCTTCTCTCCAGCTGCCACAAGCGACCGGCACATGCAAGGTGGCAAGCTTGGTGGTGAGCATAGTGGCGGTGGGACAACAACGAGCGGAGGCGAGCAACATAACGAGCATCAAGCGTGGTTCACAAAAGAGTGATTTAATTGAACACGAGAGAGGAGAGAGTGAAAGATTTGATAAAATAAAAATAATTATAAAATTATGTAAAATATTAGTTTAATAGAGTAAATAAAGATTTAGAGAGTGAGATGTACGACAATTTTGACATTTTTGTAGTTAAAATAGAAGAAAAAAAAAAAGGTATTCTAGCTAAGGTATATATAGATAGAAATAGCTAATCAGTTACTAATGCTCTAAGAAGAGATTTATCATGAGATTTGATCCATTACAACTGGTCCAATTTTCCATTACGGGTAGTAATCCCTAATGTGATGTTTGGTTTGCAAAATATAACATTCCTTTATTCATTCACATTTTCAGGAATGTGATGCATAAGAATATAAATTTTCAGGAATGTGAGTGCACACACATTTGAAAATTGATAAGAATTTGATAGGATTCCCAATAATAGGCATTATGTATGCTTCCCAATATATCTTTATTGTTAAATTATCAGTTATCATAAAAGTTTAAACTGATAAGAAGAGCTAAATTTAATCACTTAATCAACACTTTAACACCCCTTCACGTGTGGGCTCAAACTCCCTTTTAATAGTGAGACCCAACACGTGAAATATTTAATTTAAATGGGGGGTGATTTGACGGAGTCAAGGTTCAATCTCATGACTTTTAGCTTTGATACCATATTAAATTATCAGTTATCCAAAAAGCTAGGGTGCTACGTGTGGCATTGAGTGAAAAAAAGAAAGAAAGAAAGATGCGGTCCAAAAGTGACCACATCACGCGCGCCACATCGTCAGTTAGGTTCGGTGCACCAATTTGATAACTGCTCAAGTAGGCTCATTTTCTTTTTATTTTTGGCCCAAATTGGCCCTGGCTAGTAGTCGGCCTTTTTTATTATTATTTTTTGGCTCATTGTCAGCCCTGGCCCGTTATCAGCCCCCTTTTAAAGTTTGACTCATTGTTAGCCCAAGCCCGTTGTCAGCCTTTTTTTGGATTTTGGCCTGTCGTCGGCCCCTTTTGAAGTTTGGTTTATTGTCAGCCCTGACCTGTTGTCGATCCTTTCGAATCTGCATTCACCACCTACATGCCGCCGTCGCTAGCCGCCCGCCAGCCTCTATCTCCTCCGGCAGTCGTCATCATCTACGGCCTGTTCCCCGCCTCCACCATTGCCATCATCATTGTTTCTGATTTCAAACTCAAGGTTCCATAATATTCTACCTTGAGTTTGAGGGGATGTTATAATATATATTTTCCGTATATTCCATAATGAGGTTGATATCAAATATTCTCTATTTATGGTTTGATTGTAATCAAATATTGAGATTGTAACCAAATCAATTTTCTTTGATTACTATACTTATATTTAGACAATATCATATAAATAGGGACCTTTGTATTGTAGACAAATCAAAAAAGTTAATTAGCACAATGTAGCCTTTAGGAGTATTTCAAGTGGTAGACGTAGGTGTCTAACACCGAACCACCCATAAGTTCTTTGTGTTATTTCTCTCTCTTGCTTGCTCTCATATTTATGCATCTTCATTATTTCAACATCTATGTTTCTCTCTTTAAGTGCATAAAATTGTTTGATACAAAATTATTTAAAAATTAAATAAATTATCACTTAGTTTAACTTTTCGTGTACAACCATAATAATATCCAATAAAATAAAATAAAATCCAATAGTAGCATAAAAAAAATTAAAAAAGTCCTTAAACAAATAGCTTTTACATTCTTGATCTATTAATATTGTAAACAATACAAAGATGAGATTCGTTATTGCAAGAGAAAAGGAAGAATGGCCCTCTTCGTGCTAATCAATATGATGAGATTTTGATGGCAAAATCCCTTAATCTTCCACAATTTTTTTTTATCGCTTTTGCAGTTATCTTCTAGAAAGTCAAAACTTTTAATTTAGTGGATTTATATTTAAAATAAAACTTTTCCAAGGCTAGACAACGTCTAATGTTGTCTTGGATGCTGTCCTTGTGGCGATGAAGAATGGCCCTCTTCGTGCTAATCAATATGATGAGATTTTGATGGCAAAATCCCTTACTCTTCCACAATTTTTTTTTATCGCTTTTGCAGTTATCTTCTAGAAAGTCAAAGCTTTTAATTTAGTGGATTTATATTTAAAATAAGACTTTTCCAAGGCTAGACAACATTTAATGTTTTCTTGGAAGCTGCCCTTGTGGCGATGACAGGTTCACGAAGCATCAATGTACAGAATCAGACAACCTTGCCAATGGTTTTCAACCTCCATCTGCCTTTAAAAATCACCAATGCATTAAAGATAACTCGGTCTCCGTCATATACTGCCGTGTCTCTAATCTATGATTTTCTTTTGGAAAAAGCCACCATCTTCTCACTCGGTTTTCGCTTTCACCGCAAACCCTTTTTCACACCACACCACTTGGTGATCACACGCTCTCTTGCTTTTTCTTTATTCTTTTGTTTTTGTTTTTGTTTTTTTTTTTTGTGGGGGGGAGGGGAGGTGAGTTTACTCTTTTCTTTTTTAATGTAATGGGGTTCTTGGTTGGTAACCTGAATTCCAGCTGCCTTCTGTTGACTTCCCGCAGATCATGTAGAGCTTGTCCTGTTCTTGCACACACACAAACCCCTCCCTCGGCTTCTGGGTTTCTCTTAAGAATTCCGAAAATGAAGTTGTGTGAGTGTTTTCAAATTGTTCCTTCAGTTCTATCTATTAGACTTATATGAGAGGTATGTCTTTGTCTTCGTCTACTTCTTCTTTTCACTTTTGTGTTTTCGAATGCTAAATTTCTTAGATTGAACTTTTTTTGTCGTTGAGTGTGAGTATTCAAGAGAGTTCAATGAAAATGGAATTTTGGGTTTCAAAATATTGACTGTTCCCCTAAAGAATTTAAATTTCCTCCTACTTTTATGTGTTCTTGCACCTCAAGTGTTCTGCATAACTCATCAAAGTTGGAACATGGGTTCCGTAAAATCACTACTGAAAGGGAGTTCTAGAGTATAGCGTATGAAATATGAAGTTGTTCTAGGAATCCAATTTGAATATTTGACCGTTTTGATAAACTTGGAGTCTGCAATAGAAATGGGGGATCATTTTTCTAAGCTCAGCCCTGATTCTGTATGAAAAGATTTTCTCAGAGGAACAGGAAATTCAAAAGAGATGAGCTATATATGCAAAGTGTTTTACAAAATCTCATAAGTATGGCAGGTTTGACTTCTTAATTTGTTTTCATCAAAAGATGATAGCTTCCCTATTGTCGTGTTGAATTCATGGGGAACATTTAAGCCAAATATATTACAATCATCTAACTATGTGAAAGGGAAATTTCAAATACAGTTTTTGAGTTTCATAAACATACTTCGACTTATAAACATACATTTGCTCTTGGGTTGGTCTTGTTTTCCCACCATAATACAATTGTTTGATGTGCAGTGAAGCATTCAGTTTTGAGGGGCTATGAAGTGTTTTAGTTTGTCCAACAAAGCGAAAAATGAGGAACCAGGCCCACCAGGGACTACAAAGTCCATTTCGGTTCGGTCCACTTCCACGTCCATGTCAATGGACCAGGATCCAAGGAGGTCTGGATCTGAATTTAATTCTCAGAATGTCTCAGAATTTAGCACAGCATCCTCTGCTAAGTCATTTGCAATCTTGTCTCAAAGACAAAGTAATCTCAGAGAATTCACATTCTCAGAGTTGAAGACGGCCACTAAGAATTTCAGCCGCTCCCTCATGCTTGGAGAGGGTGGGTTTGGTGGAGTATATAGGGCTGTGATCCGGAGCACAGATGATCCGCACAAAAAGATAGATGTTGCCGTTAAACAACTAAGTAAAAGAGGATTGCAGGCAAGTTTTCTTCATCTTCTTTCTGTATTTGAGTGGAAATGTACGTCTTTCAAATCTCATTATGCAATAATCACTAGTGTAATGTTGGCTGCAGGAAAATTAGAAAATTTTCATACATATATTTGTATGTTTGTCATGGTAATGGAATGAACTTGTGTGTTAACATGTAGGCTTTATGTAGGGAGTGCCAAAAACGCAATAGATATGTTTTTGTCATATATCATCTCACCCTCTTATTGGGGAAGTTTAAAAAGAAAAAGTATTGAGGAAAATTTATTGTTATTGTTTTCTTCTTTACATGTCTGTCTTTGTAGCATTTAAAAATACTTGACTGCCTCTTTTAGAGGTATGATTTTGTTGATATCATATCTTGTCTGACAGGGCCATAAAGAGTGGGTGACAGAAGTAAATGTTTTAGGGGTTGTTGAACATCCAAATCTTGTTAAATTATTGGGCTACTGTGCTGAGGATGATGAAAGAGGGATCCAGAGGCTGCTGATATATGAATACATGCCCAACAGGAGTGTGCAGGATCACTTATCAAGCCGGTTTCATGCACCTCTTCCGTGGACCACAAGAATGAGAATAGCCCAGGATACTGCTCGTGGCTTAGCATACCTCCATGAAGGAATGGATTTTCAGGTCTTTTATGTTCTTTTGAGTCTGGATATGAGATTTTTCTGAAATTTAGTAGAACTATTTAGAAAAAAGATTAGCCATTATACATTGAAGCTTCTGGATCAAAAAGAAAGTCCTTTTTTTTATAAAAATTTTATTGGCACAGATTATTTTCAGGGATTTCAAGTCTTCAAACATACTTTTGGATGACCAATGGAATGCAAAGTTGTCGGACTTTGGATTGGCTAGGCTGGGGCCTTCAGATGGATTAAGTCATGTCTCGACTGCGGTAAATCTGCTACACTTGCACAAGTTGGTTCTCACATGTCTTTCAAATTATTCTTGAATTAGTATTAAATAGGGATGCAGGCCATATGCAGAAGATGGTTCATTTCTGATCACATTTGTTATTATAATGATCTTTTTCGTTAAAAGTATCTAGCTTCTTTCTAACTTGGAAAATCCCTGTTATTTTGATCATCCTAGTAATGCACTTCAAAGGATAATCTATTGTTTCATGTGTTCGAATGTTGACTTGTCTATTTACACTTTTTTCTGCATATCTTATTCTTCTTGTTGCTGGAACCATTATGGAAAATTGGAAATAAACCATGACTCATATGCTTTCTGTATGTTGGTGTTAGTTCACAGAAATAGAGGAACCAATTTTCCTAATTTTTATATAGGTTGTAGGAACAATTGGATATGCGGCTCCTGAATACATTCAAACTGGGCATCTTACATCAAAAAGTGATATCTGGAGCTATGGAGTTTTCCTTTATGAACTCATCACTGGCAGGCGCCCTTTCGATCGGAACCTCCCCAAAAACGAGCAAAAACTGTTGGATTGGGTCAAGCCACACCTCTCTAACTCGAGGAAGTTTGAGCTGATTTTGGACCCGAGGCTTGAAGGAAAGTATTCGCTCAAGTCGGCCCAAATGTTAGCTGCCATAGCCAACCGGTGCTTGGTGCGGCAGCTTAAATCACGCCCCAAAATGAGCGAAGTCTTGGAGACGGTGAATCAAATTGTGGACACAGCAGATGTTGGAAATCCCCAACCCCCCATGAAGAGTTTGGCTTCAGAAGATGATTCCATAGAGTCCAAAAGAGAACGTTTACAGAGATGGTTTTTGGATCCAATTGTTGGAGAAAAGGGTTGTTTGAATTGGGGAGCATGGAGACCTAAGGTTGTCAGGACATGTTGAACATAGTTGGGGTGAAATGAAGGAATCATCCCACCCAATTGGTGCATATGCCAGTTAGGCCATAAGGCAACTCTGAAAATTTACTCTGTTCTCTACATATGTATTGTGCAATTGAAGTGTAAATCTCTACCAACATAGACGAGTGTATGTACATTTCCAAAAGCTGCCTTTTTACAGTTTGACTCAGAATTACTCCCATGATGAATGGTGATTCTGCTTTGTTTGGCAAAGCCTTTGTTTTTCCTTTGTTACTATTCATCACATTTCCTCCCAAAAAAAATTAATATTAAAACATTCTTACTTTTTTTTACTTTTTTATCGTGTCATTCACTTTTTATTATTATTCAAATAAAAAAATTATTTCAAAATAAAACTTTTTCACTTTTTTATACTACATTTTATTTTTTATTTTATTTTTTTACATCAACTACAGTGTTTAAGAAAATACTTTGCCAAACAAAGCCAAAATCATCATTATGTTATGATGCCCTTCATCTCTTTTTCTTTTTTTCTTTTATATTATCTTATTGTTATACTGGAACCAATGTACCTATATCAAATCGTGCCTTTTCTATTTTATTATTATTTTTTTTTAATTTTTAAACATGTCTGTACAAGGTTAGGGGACGAGGGATAGAGATTCGAATTAGCGACATTTACTTTAGAAGATGTAATCTCCAGTCGATTAAGCTATTTCTTGGGAACTATATCGAACCGTGTTAACTCCTATGTTTATCTCCCGTTAGATAATATCAATTTCTATCATTTTTGTATCCGCAATTCAATATGGATGTATATATACTAATATATATTATACATGCCCTTTCTTTCCTATCATTAAAATATTAGAAAAGTTCATTCTTTTTCCTATATATTAGATCAAATAATAATTATAAACACTTATCTCTCATCTTATTCTTATATTATTGGGATAATGAATGCCTATTTGGATCAACCTCTCTTATATATATAAAATCTAAGGGTCGATGAAACTGCCATATTATTAGCTCAGTAATATAAAAGTGAGAGGAGAGATGGGAATTTAGAATTATTTTTTAAGAATAATGCTATGTCAAAACATTTTTTTTTTTAACCAAAATTAAAAATATATATTTTTAAAATAAATACCCTCATTTATGGTGCTAGCATGACACCACGTAGCCTTTAATAGTTGCGATTTCACACATGAATAAATAAATTGTATATACTTACCAAAAATAATAATAATAATAATAAATAAATTATATAGGATGACGATCTTTTACAATTCTTAAAGTATAATTTTTTAATTAATTAAATAGTTTTAATATTTTGCACGTTAGTATTTATTACATTTATTTTCTCAATATTGTATATTCAAAGATAACCTTATTACGTGCCACGTCAGGCCGCTGGCTGTTTGATAACTTAAGCGCGCACTGCACAATTGCAAATGTACGAAAAGGAAACAGTTTTCAAGAAAAGCAGGCCTAAACAGACGGCGATTTTCACCGACTTCGCGAATATCCGCCCCCACCTATATTCTTTCCGTCGCAAGTCCGTATCCATAGCTGCTCGACATTTAACTCCCCCCGGCGCGTGCGTTCCCACTTCGTTTTCTTATCTCAAAAGGATTCTTGAGCCTCGCGCGCCTCCACAATCTTTCTTTGGGCTCTCGGAGGTACCTTTCTGTGCTCTTAAGCAATATTTTCATTGCTTTGTCGCTTTCTTGTTGTGGGTTTTGTTGGAGTTGATTTGAACTTGAAAAGTTGGTAAAAAAATTTGAAAACGATGAAATTTTTAGGACTAGGTTTTTGCGGTTTGTGCCGGTTAAGGATGGAATTTGAGTTTTCGTAATTGTTGTTATGGGTTGGAATGAGCTTTTGTAATTGTTTTCGATTTTTTTTTTTTTTTTTTTTTTTTTTTGGAGATATTGAATTTAGAGGTCATAGAGATGCATGCGATTTGAATTTGGTGAAGAACAGATTAAATTATTCCTCTTACGATGTGAATTTAATATACCAATGTGCTCCTTGTTCTTCTCTAATTTAAAGATAGATAAACTCTTACAATTTTGATTAATTAATATACCAATGTGCTCCCTGTTCTTTTCTTACCTTGTTTTGACTTGGTGTAGAAGTTTTATGAGTTTATATTGGAAAAAAAGATCTATAGTATGATTGGAAGTTGTCCGCATGTTTTTTTGGCCGTGGATGAAGCAAAAAAATGAATAAAAAAATATTTTTATATTAGAATAAGTGGGATTAACCATCGGGGTCTTTTAGGTTGAAGACATGCTCTGTAATTAGGCGTGTAAAAGACTTTTGAATTGAACTTGGAATTTTTTTTTGGTAGTTTTTCGCCTATTAACACCTCCTCCTTTTTATAAGAATGGGAGGTGAGGTTCTTGGTTCAAGACCATTGGGTGCAAGTGTAATTTTTCAATAAAAAAGATACTTGGAAATTTTTTTGGCATTTGTCTGCCATTCTTTTAAGTGGGTTGTGCATATATGTTTTTTAGGTGGAATGTTTGGTTTAATGTGACTAATTTACTTGACTTGGCCAGTTACCGAAATCTTTTCGGGTATAGAGATAAAGCAAGCAACATATTTGTAGGAGTAGACGGTACCTTTTGGGTATTGACATGCGAATGGCAACGTATGATTTAGATCCTGATGTCACTCGGTGGGGTCTCCATCTACTAGATGTTTGCACTCTTACAAATAATGGTTGCTGTAATGCCATTACTCGATATGACCAAGATTTGAGTCAAGTTGAGTATGTCAACGAAGGTTACTGTGAGAACGCTTATGTGGAGAATGATGAGGCTGTAGCACGTGCTCTTCAAGAAGAATTTACGCGAATCGATTCTTTAGAAGCTTCTGGATTATCTAATGTTGGGGAAGAGAATATTCAATCATCCGTTCTTGCACAGGACTGGCTTGGCCCTTCAAAAAGACACTACAGTACTGGTAATGAAACCTTGGCTGCCACAGTTCTGATTATTGTCCATTTTGGTGTTATTTCCTGTTTTTCTTATTGCGATAGATTGCCAACAATATGCAGGGAATGACAATGATAAGAAAGGCACAAGTAATCCTGGCAGAAATATGGAGGAGGCTGATGATTGTAGCAAAATGGAGAATTATGTGGTGGCTGAAATTGGAAATTTCCATCCATGCTTTAGCCCAGGAGAAAAATCATCATATGTGGAAGACTTTTCAAATACATTGGACATAACAGATGAGTCTGTACTTGATGGTGAAGTAGGCAAAAGATTGAATCAGATGGTTCCTGTTCCTGTAAGTTTTTTTTTTCCTCCCTTGAAAGTATAGTATTTGAAGTTCTTCAGTTGGAAACATATATTTTTACGTCATTGATTATCATTGTCATCCTCATTATCCCCCTTATCATCATCATTATTTGTGGGTGGATTCTGCAGTATATTACAGCTCATAGGAGGATTGAAGAGCTAAAGTGTAACTGATTTATATTCGTTATGTGTAGTGGTGTGTTCTTTTGAAAAGTATGAGAGAGAGAGCATTTTCGGCAATATGAAAGTTTTGTATGCAGGATGTTTAACTCAAGCTCATATTTTCTTGTGACATTGCAATATTTTTTAGTGAGACTGGCTGTCTACTTATTCAATGATGGGTGTTTTAGGTGCTTTTTGATTTCAAACTTCTCTTAAGCATATTTTGATACCTTGCCCGTTAATTTGCTGCACCTAGGTTGAAGATGGTGCATTGTAAAGCAGATTCCACAACTGGTTTAGGATAACTTTTATTATTGCAAAATCAGGAGACTGACAGGTCTGCTTAAAGTGAAGGAGCATCCTCTACTTTTTTCTAGGGGTGCTGTTGGGAATCCTCTACTTTTTTCAGGGGACTGTTGGGGTATATCCTCTACTTTTTCAGGGGACTTTTGGGGTATAAACTCATCATAAATCTCTTATGAAGCAAATTATTTAGTTATGGTACTAATTGGCCATTAATTCATCTGAAACATAGTTGGAGAGAGAGAGGAACGTGCGGAATTTTGAGGGTTGTGAATTACCCTTGCTGAAGTTGAAGTTTCTGTTCTTTCATTCTCTCTATGATTGGACGGCGGGTACGAGTTGTTTCTCCCACTCAAATTTGTGGGGGTTAATTGATGTTATAAGTTTAAGATATTAGCTTTTCCATTTGGGTGTTTCTCTTGTATTCTTCCAAGTATTAGGGTTGTGCTTCTTTTTGAGGATTTATTTTTTAACGAAATTATCCACCAAAAAAAAGAAGTCTGAAACGAATATAGCTTATATTTGAGCAGAGAGATGTGCATTCTTAATTTGTTGTATAGGCTGTGGCTGTTGACGGTTATTATGAACTGCAATTGACACTTCCCTCTTTTTTTTTTGCAGCATGTTCCTAAAACTAATGAGAAAATACCCTCGGCTGATGAAGAAATAACAGATCATCAAAGGCTGCTAGAGAGGTCTTGTGTCATTTCCCTTTTTCTATTCCTGTGCTTAGTACACTTGAAATATTGAGTTGTCTAGGTTATATGTTTATGATGGTGTTTTTTTTAAAGATAAATTACTGAAAATATCAAAACTATTAAAGCCGCCGATACTTGGAATTTATCAAAAAAGTAGGAATGATCCTTGAGCTGCTTGCCCGAATGTGTTAGATTTCTTTACTGATGGATATACAAGAACTGAAATTCTTTGCTTTGCACAGAATCAAGGAGAGCTTGAATCATGAACAAAGAGCGTAAATAAGACACTAGAAGTTGAAATTATTGCACCCCCTCCGCACGGACCGGGTAATACTCCGGCTGGCCCCAAGGAATTGTTTGCACCCAAAGGGATTCGAACCTAAAGCTTGATGGAAACGCCACCAAAACCAAGGCCCTTACCACTTAAGCCAACCCCTTGAGGTTAAAGTGATTATTATATTAACTATAGAAAAGAAAGTGGTTACTATATTGTTTGACATATGGCGTGGTGTTGGAATTAACAAAGAGGTGCAGGGAAAAGGGGAGAGGGGGGAATGGTTGGAGGGAAAGTGTCTCTGAGGAAAGCTTTTGCTAAATCGCTTGGGGTGCTACTTTTGAATTCACCTCAGTTTAACTTAATAAGTAGTAGTTTTTATAGAGCATTAATAATTAAGTGCTTTGATTTATGGGAAAAGGGCTGGCCCCAAGGAATTGTCTGCACTCAAAGGGATTCGAACCTTAGACTTGATGGAAACGCCACCAAGACCAAGGCCCTTACCACTTAAGCCAACCCCTTGAGGTTAAAGTGATTATTATATTAACTATAGAAAAGAAAGTGGTTACTATATTGTTTGACATATGGCGTGGTGTTGGAATTAACAAAGAGGGGCAGGGAAAAGGGGAGAGGGGGTAATGGTTGGAGGGAAAGTGTCTCTGAGTAAAGCTTTTGCTAAATCACTTGGGGTGCAACTTTTGAATTCACCTCAGTTTAACTTAATAAGTAGTAGTTTTTATAGAGCATTAATACTTAAGTGCTCTGATTTATGGTGTCTCCTGTTATCTGCCGCACATTATGAACAATTGATTATGGTATGTCCAGACAATTAAATAATATTTTATGAAGTTAAGGCATGATTCATCTATGTTTTTAACAAATTTAAGATCTACATATTATGTGTTTCACGTGTGGAGAGACTATCTGCATGGCTATGTGCAAGGGTCTATAGTAGCCCTTGTTACATTTTAAATGCATTTTGCTTGTCAATATGTTCTTACATTTTTATAAGTTATTAAAACTTTCATGCCTCATCTTTCTTTTTAGGTAGTTTCTAGTATTAGAAATTTGTTCAAATTACTGTATGTATGTTGACATATTTGGTCTTTTCAGACTGCAGTTATATGATCTGGTTGAGCTTAAGGTTCAAGGCGACGGTAACTGTCAGGTTGGTTCCCCCCCTCTTTCTCTCCTCTTATCTTTCTGCGTAGATGCTTATACTTGGAAATGTAAATGAGAGGTTCTGTGTTGTTGTTGTCTCTGATTAAAACAAAAAGTGTTTGGTTATTGCATATTTAATTAATTAATTAATTAATTTTTTTTCTTGGGGGGGGTGGGGTTGTTAAGATGAAGAAGTGCAATTGGTAATGCCTGCACATATAGTTTTGGTAATCATTATTCATGGCTTATTACAAGTACCACCCTGCAGTGTGTTCTTCGATGTTGTTTGTCTTTATTTTCTTCTGAGTCCATGACCTAAGAAGCAGTTCATTGGCAAAGGAAATTAGCCTTATTTTTCATGGAAATGAATAGTTCAACTTAAATTCCCTTCAAGGAAAGGAATCCCAAATAACATGGAACTTAATTTACCTGATGAATCATGTACAATAGAACTCTTGAGTTGTCATTTGCTAATATACTAAGTCAACACAGACATTGGAAGCTCCTATTTTATTTAATAAGTTTTAATTTATCTCTTATCCCAAAAATTTAAGCTGATAGGAAATTGTGAATTTAATTATTTTAAATTATTGTTAAGACTCTTTCACGTGTGAGACCAAACAACACGTGGACTATTTTAATTGAAATAGGAGATGAACTATAGAGTCAATGTTCGAACTTAGGACTTCGTCTCTGATACCATGTTAAAACAACACTTATCCCAAAAACTTAAATTGATAGGAAATGATGAATTTAATTATTAGGATAATTACCTTTCACTCCCATGAATTACCATGCATTTTCAACATGGCACCATGAACCGACACTCTTGACACTTGGCCACATTGAACTACTATTTACTTACCAAAACCCCTCTTTTGTTAGTAAATCTCGTTAAAAAAAGCTTGAAATGTCGCAAATACCCTAAGTTTAGAAACAAAATTTAATAAAATACCCTTAAAATTAAACAAATTAATATATATATATATATATATACACCAACAACAACAAAAAAAAGTTATTGCTGGTGGTTCTGCCACCCCAAGTCTTTTTTTATTTTTTATTTTTTTATTTTTTATTTTTTATTTTTTATAAAAGTTTTTGTTCAATTCTTAAGTTTTAATTTTTTATTTAGTTTTAAAATTTTAGTTTTTTTTTCTGAGTTTTTAATGTTTATATTTTTTATTTGAGGATATTTCCATCCTTTAACTAGATTTAACGTTTTAAGAAGGAATATTCTGTTTGATTTAACGAGATTCCCTAACGGCAGGGATTTTTTGTAAGTGAGTGGTACTTCAATGCATGCGGCTGAGTGCCAGTTCATGGTGCCATGTTGAAAATGCGTGATACTTAGTGAGGGTAAAATGTAATTACCCTGTAATTATGTAAATTAATAGTTTAACAATAGGCATCCGATGAAAAGCGACAAACCTTAATTTGGAATCTTCTTTTATAATTTGCAGAAAAAGGGTAGCCTTGCCTTTTAGATGTTTCACTTGAATATATGATAGGTTCATAACCAAGAAAGAAAAAAAGATTGTATACTTGATATGATAGGTTCAGTTACAGTTGGTTTCCAAGTCTCTTGCAAATATACTTTATATACAGCTATTTTCTTCTAATTGTTACCAACACATGGTCTTTTGCTACTTCTCTATTTTGTGTGAGTTGACAAATGAAGTTGTCCCGTCATGCTGATTACTGTTTCTGTTATTCAACTGACTTCAATTATTTGATAATTAATCTTGGATTTGACAGTCTTTGTTTCTTGTCAAACCCTTGTGTTAAATTAATTATTTATGATATTTAAGTGAAATGGCCCCAGGCTTGCTGATTCTGTTTTCTATAGCGTAACTGAAATTGCTTGAAATCATACAAAACTAGTACACTATCACTAGGGCTGTTATGTATTAATTTTTGTGATGTTTGTTATTAGCTATTGGTGTTACTTGTAAAATTGTGTGCTTCTCAATTTTATTGCTTTTAATATTGTGTTATAAAGATTATGGATTTGAGAGACATCTTATTAGTCCATATTTTCCAGTTTCGTGCTTTATCCGATCAACTCTATCGTTCTCATGAGCACCACGCTGTTGTAAGAGAACAGATTATCCGACAGGTTGGTTGTATTTGAATGTTTACTTCTTTGTGATGCAAATATTTCAATATTATTAGGAGAGTGATAATTTTTTTGTGTTGATGTCATCAGCTGAAGTCTCAGCCGGAAAAGTATGAGGGTTATGTACCCATGGCTTACAATGACTATTTGAAGAAAATGAGCAAGTATTGTGCCATTCCCTGTTTTTGTGGTATTTAATTCGTAAAAAGCTTTATTAAAATATTTTTTATGCTTATATGCCTTCTTTGTTGGGTTCATGAAATAGGAATGGCGAATGGGGTGATCATGTGACATTGCAGGCTGCTGCAGATTGGGTACAATGAATTATAGTACTTTTTTTTTCTCCTCCCTTTACTTTCCACTAGATTTGTCTTTTGGTGATTTTGAGAACAATATTAAGAGTTAAACTTTGCCTGTTGACCCTTCTACCTGATCACCTAAACTTGAATCAATTTTCCTGTAAAAGGAAAGTTTAGCTCTTGAGAGTGTCAGTATTACCTTGTGTCTGAAAATCCTGGAAGAATTTGGTTAGGCCAAATTGTAAACTTTATTACATTCTGTACTATAATTGATAAATGAGCTTGCATACAGAAATGTGCTGCAAGTGAATACAGATGGAAGAAAATTTTGAAATGCTTGGAAGTGACGGGAAACATGAAACAACACTTACTAGGTGCAAATGAGTAAATTATGTGTCTCATTTTTAGCTTATGGTTAAATATGCCAAAGTTTTCGAAATTATTGAGAGTGAGACTTCATTGTGTAGCATATACTTTAGAATTCTCTTGTCGAAAGGTGGTTAAGCAAACAGCCATTCCTAATAAACCAAATCTGCAAAATGGTTATTTCCATTGGCATGTTTCATTTTCTACCACCCCACCCAGTTCATGCAGTATGTCCTCAAAGAGTTTTTAGTGCCTTTTCTTTATGAATTTATTGACCTCTGCATGGATATAATTGATTCATGTTTTACCATATGTTTGCAGTATGGTGTCAAGATGTTTGTGCTAACTTCATTCAAGGACACATGTTACATTGAGATCCTCCCACATAACCAGAAGTCCAAACGAAGTAAGTATAGAATTTTTTATTACCATTGTGGAACTTTTTGTTTTATAACCAATGCAGATTGCGTTTGTAGTTGTTCTGATAGATATGTTGAGATGCCAAAATGGAATAATCTATTCTGATTGATACCAATTTCGAATTTAAGATGTGAGTATGTTTATGCATGCTTGTTATGTTTGCTGAAGTTGTAAGGAAACTCAGAATACTTTGCTATAAATTTATTTGACACCAAAAGTAACTTAATTTTGCAAACGGCACCCACTATTTTGAATATTTAAATCATGCTGTCATAAGAATCCAATCCAATCCTTAAGCATAGTCCAAAATAATGGTCGCGTAAAAGATAACATTATTGAATTTGAACTTTGCCATCTAATCCACCACTCTCTTGGTTGTAGGTAGGTTTTTAAATATTATTCTAACCCTTTGAAACTTTTGTAGATCTTGGGATGGCTTGCTTGACTTTGTATTTGTTCTACACTTCCTTTATGATTTTTCTTATTTGGCTTGATCATCATAACTCTGTGAACGATTTTGTAGAGTTATAAGCTTGATACCGTGCCTATTTTTCATCTTTTTTCTTTTTCTGATTAGGTGTTTCTATTATATACATTTCCTGCGCACTTGGGTGCGCCCTTTGGTTTTAATGAAATTCGATTACTTATATATAAAAAAAAATTATTTTAACCAAATTATGAGTAAGATAAAACACTTTTACTAAACTATGATCATCTGAGTGGATAACCTTTCATGCCCCTTTCTTTAGCCTTGTCAATTTTTTTTTGGCTTGTGCAGTTATTTTCCTGAGCTTTTGGGCTGAGGTGCATTACAATTCAATTTATCCAGAAGGAGGTAAAACATTTATTTCTTGGTAATATACATTTACTGGAAATCTGGAATATAGACAAATTTTAGCCAAACATTTTGTTAGTTGTAATGATTTCAATTACATTTCTCCTTCCTTCAATTTACAATTGTTTCATCTCTAGATCTGCCTGCATCGGACACAAGGAAAAAGAAGAAATGGTGGAATCTTGGAAGCTTGATGGGCACATGATGGTTGCAGTGATTTGACATTCTAACTCTTTTGCCGGTTGAGAAGCTTTAGTTATGGTGGATCGGAATGGGTTCTTCTTGGGTGACTGCTGATTCTTTTGTACATACTGTTATATTCTTTGATTTTAAAGCTCCTTTTCGGTCATCATGTAAATATATAAAATAGAAGGGAAGTAGTTAGAGAGAGAGAGACCAGATTCATTATTCAAAGTGGTAAAAGAAAGTTGAGCACTACAAGCACAACCAAAAAAAAAAAAAAAAGGCCTTTCCCATTATTGCCCAGCATCATCATCATCATCGATGTTGACTGAATAGTATAAATGAATGGACAGGATTGCAGCATACGTCTCTTCCATTTGCATTAATTGACCACTAGCAACAGTTTCTTTATAACATATTTCCTTCTTTTAAATATAGGGAAAATCTTAAAAAAAAAAAAAAAAAAAACCACAGGGGAGTCGTAGAACATTGTGTACAATCCCCAATCTCTCTTCTTATTGAAACGCTCTCTTCTTTATGTAGTCTCTTTGATAATCACAGCATTCATATTTACCTTACAGAAGCTTGAGCTAGGATAAAATTTGGATTGACAACTATCTTTTCTTTTCCTTTTCTTAAACAAACGTTAAAAAGAAGCTAAAACATCACAAGTCCTGAACACATCAAACTCAGACCACCTTGAAAGAGAGGAAGATATTATTTGAGCACGATACCATTGGTAGATTAATAAATATTTATTGAAGAGTAATGCTATACGCCATTCTTTTATCTTTCCTTAATCTTTTATATTTCCTATTATCTTTCCTTAATCTTTTATATTTCTTAAAGCATATGTGGTTTTTAAAATCACTATTAACTTTTGATTTAAAGGTGATTTTTAGAGTCAAAATCAGCTTTGGGGGAATAAAATGATTGTATATAGCATGGATAAGGCTTAGGTGATGTAATTTGTTTATAGCACCTATGGTGTAGTTCTTTTAAGGGTTGAGATTTTCAATATTTTATGAGAGAGAGAAATAAAAATTGAATCTCAACCCTTAAAAGAACTACATTATAGGTGCTATAAGCCAAATCCATATAGCATTACTCTTTATTGAATTAAAAGAATAATCAAGTACCAATGATACTCTCTTCCCTTGTAGTCCCATTTCCCCATTTTTTTAGGGAAAAAAAAAAAAAAAAAGTTAACCACATTTTTTTCTTTTTTGTGAGGATGGTGAAACCCATACTGGGATTTCTGACAATTGGTTACAATCCGGGCAACCAATTAAGAGATTAGATTCACCTATTCAGACAAGTAAATAACCAAACTACCAATTGAAAGGTTTTGTTGAGATCCACCTGTCCAGACAGGTAAATCCCATCGAAGTCTTCTCTCATGTAAGGGTACTTAGATAGGCTGTATTTCGAGCAACGAATTGCAATATTGCAATTTTTGGGGATCGTCACGAAATCCACCCACCTTTAGCATATAGTATAATTGTATAAACAATAGTAAGGATAGAGATTCATGCCTGGCCAGAAAGGAAAAAAGAGTAAGCATCTGGACCAAGCTTGAGTTAATATCAAATCTACTTCATGATCATCGTCAACAGTTTCCTTAGTCATCATCATCTACTTTTGCACTTAGATGTGGGGAATTATTATCCACTCGAACACCGTTCATGCTGACTTACATAATCCCATCAACCCATGTCATGTCGGAACCTATGAAGGAAATCTCACCAACCTCCAAATCAAGAAAGGAAAATCCACCCCCACTGTACACGAAAGATCGAAACAGAAAATATAAAGCTTCAGTCGATTTCTCTTTTCTTAGTTCTCTCAAAAATCTTCTATGCCTGATTTGATCACTCACGATTAAGATATATTCAGTCATTTCTTTTTTGATAAGTAATTTTTTGTCCCCGAGAAGATAAAGAATAAGAAATTCGAACTAGTGTTCTTCACTTTGTAAAAAAGATATATTCACAGCCTTTTTAGGAACCAATCTAATCCTATTCTGTCGACTTCAGAATTCCATAACTCCACACACCTTAAATCAGAAAGAAATCTAGATTATTGCCCATGATAACAGAACTGGGCCAGATTCATCATTTCACTGCTAAACATCCCATTTGTTTTAGTAAATTCCCACAGATAACCTCATCCATGTTGTGGATGATCATCACAAACAAATACAACATTTAAAACAAACTAAACTCCTTTACCAGACATGGGGGTTCAGGAGTTACTAAATGCAGCCTGTCAACACAAATGCAATGGATAGGTGCCGCGTCTTGCCATAAATAAGCTTAACTGAAATCAGGCTTTTCCGGATAAGTGCAGCCTGACCTTTGGATTATAACATTCGAGGCATAGCAACCAGCTCTAACACAGTCTTCAATGGGCCTCTCCAGAACCAGCTGCGACAAAAATCCCCCAACAAATGCATCCCCTGCCACAAAAAGAGAGTTTATGAAGACACGCCATCGAGATGACCAAAACTCAACAGGTTTTGTCCCAGAGCAATATTGATTATCATTGGTAGCCTAGGTAAATGCATTACAGAGCTTCATATGTTTTAACTTTCAGTAATAAACATTTAAGGATCATCCCAGTGTTCTCTTTGACACGAGGCGAATTCCATGATGTAGGACACTCCTGCTCACCCATATCAGGTTTTCAAGCAGCAAATGACAATTGAACCCAAAAAAAAAACACTCCCATATGTAAACTCGAGACTCTGCACAAATGGAATTCTGCCATATACTTCCCTATTGCAGCTAAGCTATTAGACTTGACTTGACATGTTAAATAAAGAGCTTGCCAAATTATCCAAGCTACTCCCGTGAGTAATTGGCTCCTGTTACTAATGAGGAAGAAAAACATGACGCTCACTAACATCATCTAATTTGAATTAACAAAAAAAAATCATGGCTGTGTTTGCTAAAGAACTTGAAAAATGAAATGGACTGGAATTGTAGCAAATTTGATTGATATGAGAAAAAAAGTAAGGGTCCGTTTGGGATTATGGTTTCAATAAGTGCGATTTTAAAAATAGTATTTTTAAAAATAGCGTTTTTAAAATCGCTACTTTTTAAAATCATAAAGGCGTTTGATAAAACATATTAAAAAGTACTTTTTTATTAGATATTTGTTATGCAAATTTATGATTTTGGTTTAAATTCGCACTTTTTCAAATAATCACCCCCTAACCTGCTTATTGAAATCGCAAATTTTTTTTCCTATTTTAAATTAAGTATTTTTTAAATCGCAATGCCAAACGCCTTACGTTTTGAGATATTTTTTAAAAACGCAAATTATTCTTGAAAAATCGTAATTCCAAACGCACCCTAAGAATGTTTTGTATGAAAAAAAAAATAATAATAATAAAAAAAAAAAAAAAAAAAGTGATAAAAAAGCAACCTGCTCCATTTGTATCAACCAGCTTCTCCTTGGGTAACAGGATCACAGGAAATAGTTTCACCTTCCCATCCTCAGCAACTACAACAGGATCTGCACCTTGAGAGATAACAGTAATCCTCTTGTGTGTTCCTGATGCCTTGGGTAACTGGGAAATCTTTATAGCAATCTCCTCAACATTATCAGTCTGATTATGAAAAGCGCAAGACTAAGGTCACTTCTAGGGGCAAAATATGAGTGAAGTTCACAGTTTTGCAAACCGAACACCAAATGATGATTACCTCCCAGCCATGAACCTTTGAGAAGGTTCTTGCTTCTGTCTCATTTCCAAAAACATAGTCCACATAACTGTACCCAAAATCCATGTCAGTGTCGACCATAAAGCGATAACATGCAAGCGGGAAGGGACAGTGCAAGACTTACGGCAAAGCTTGCTCTTGCACATCCTTGAAAAATTCACAGATGAATGGAGCAGAAAGGTTCATTACGAAGACCTGCAAGCAAACATTGAGAAGGTCACTGGAGCAGCTGCAAAGCAATAATTACAACAGATAAAGATCTAACTAAGTTGCTGGTACCTTGTTATTGGCAGCTGCATGTGCAGCAACAAGTTGGATGGACTCGGGAGACACAGTAAGGAAAAACCCAGCAATATAGATGTATTTTGCCTTTTCCACTGTTCAAACAGGGAATTGTACAAGGTGAGTTTGATATGACTAAGTAATACGCAAAGAGTTAAGCGTATAAGAGAGGATAAAAAGGAAATACTACCTAGTGACCAAATTTCTGGTTGCTTCAAGTGGTCAGATTTGTAACAATTTGCAGCTGACAAGTTAGCAACAAGTGACCTGTACGTATATTCATTACAAGACATTAATTCTGAAAACTTAAATGCAGGAATAGGAGTAATCATATAGGCTAGAAGATGATGACAATGTCAATGAGGATAGTCCCACATACAAATTAGAGATCATTAGGATAACAAATTAACCCAGCACTATTGAAGTTAATATGGGTGTCAGAACCAAAAATAGAATTTTTCATAGAGAATCACGACCTTTCACACATTTGAAAACAAGTCTACTCTGCAATTCATTCACATAATACTTCAGATACACATTTATGTGGACAGAACAAATTTCTCCACCTCACTTTTCAGATAACTTGAATGCCAATCTGTTTCAAGCTAGATTAAAACGCAGTCATTGTACAAATTTATTTTCATCTAAATCCTCTTATGAAGATCGATAACATACCAACAGGAAAATAAATCCACATCCACACACACATGCACATTCCAGAAAAGCCAGCAGAGACAACAGCTTATAGCCAAAAAAAAAAAGGAGGAAAGAAAAAGATGCATGAAGGAATCAGTGGACAATCAAAATGTTCCCCCGAATTGAGCATGAGATATGAATTAAGGCGGGCAGGACTTAGAACTGACCTCTCACCACCATCTACACAAACAGCACATGTTCCTGTTGGTGCAGAGTCATCCTCGTAATAATTCACCTGATTGTAGTTTTATCAAGGAAGAATGTGAAAATTCAGCAGGCAGGGAGAGGTCTAAGATGTAGAGAAACTCACATTAACACCAGCTAGTTTTGAGTTTTTCTTCATCTCCTCTCCAAACTTGTCCTTTCCAATGGAACCAATGTAACTAGTTGCACCAGGGATTTGAAGCATCCACTGGGAGAAACACAGAAAGGGGGAAAGGCAATGAATTCCAATATATGAAAACTTTAGCTAAAAGAATACAATATCTTGTCTTAGAAAATAATGAGACAGACCTGGGCAACTCTAATTGAATTCTGTGTAGCACCTAATGTGACACAATACCTATAACTCATTAGTCGTTACAGAACCAATAATGAAAAATAATGAAAAATAATAAAAAATAGGGATCACTATAGTGATTTCTACACTAATATTAAAGATGGCACCCTAAGAAATCCAAATCAAAGATATAATCACATTACCTCCAGCAATATATTCCACGTTATACTTGGTTGCCATTTCTTCATACCTTCAAATACAGTTTACAGAAGTTCAGCACAAAATTTAAGCAGGTAGCAAAGCCAGAAACAGAAAACCATCCTATGTTTGGATTAAAGTCACAAAGAAGTTTAGACAATGTTGCACCGAATACAGGGAACAAATTATCATTCCCCTTTGCAGACAAACCCATAGTCTAATATCTTATACCATGTGTTGGTATGAAAATATGGGAGATCGAGCAGGATAGAGCAAATTGTAGCCTATATAAAATAAGTCCAAGTAAAACAAAGAAACAAACACACACACACACATATATATATGTACATAGATGAACCCAAACAAGAAAGAAACTTACATGGGCAAGTGATTGTCCTCAGCAAGAATAGCATTGTTCAACTTGATGTCATATCTGTTAACAAAACAATCAACTACAGTTTCCACCACCAAAATAGAACCACAGCAGATTATAATATACAAGCACAACATTGAAGAAAATAAAAATCGAAAATAAACATGCCAAGACCCACAAAACATCAACTGAATTTATTCATTCAGCTCTAAAAAACCTAAACTTAAAAGTATGTTTAAGTTGTAGACATTTAAACTCTGAACAAATGCATTCAAGCATAATAGCAATCTTCAACTAAAATGACTGAAAAATGCACATGACCAGCTTTACAGATTACCCGAGGCCTAGAAAAGCATAGGAACATAAAGGTCAAGAAAGCCCATTCAAATTCCTATAACTAAACATAGGCTCATATTTTGATTGGTAAAACATAAATAAAAAATAAAATAAAACCATGTGGTCATTTCTCCTCCAACCAAGAGGGCATGAGTATCACATAAAAGCATTAGAAACCATCTCAATTATGGTGAAAGTCGCTATTCTAAAAGTCTCCCCAAGGGTGCATTTGAAGTACTGCTTCAAGACATTCATTTTAGCAAACGTCTCCCATGCGGCCATGCACCTTGCGGCAAGTCGTATGCACAATTAGTTGAGGATATCAAAAACTAGATTCTTGCTTGATAACTTTCTTATAGCAAATGGGTTCAATCAAAATTTGGTTTTTTCATAATTCCTTTTTTTTCCTCGTGATTTTCTTAACCGCACATAGAGGGTGAAACGCATTGAACATGGAAAAGTGGACAGAGCTGTCAATGCAACCAAACCCAGAATTAAACTAATCAGATCTGCACCAATCTGCCTTACACAACTAAATAAAACTGAACATTTTAAGGATGAGAATCACATAATATACACCAAAGTACCAAAACAACAGCCATGTTAGAGAGACAACATACAAATCATTATTTCTTCGATTTAATCGATCATGTCATAATTGTCATCTCTTAGGATCTCACATATTTACGTGTTTCGTTAATGTTCTATGTTGTCATAGGTTCGTTTTGGTTTCCATGCATTTTGGAAAACCAAACAGAGCATAGGAAATGGTGATTCGGTGGGAAGGAATTGCGAGAGATGGGACTTACTTTTCTAGGAACTGCTCGTCCACCACAGCTGAAATGTCAAGAAGGGGATTCCCCATTCCCAACAGGATTCCCTCATACGCCATCGAACAAGAAGATTTTGATAGTTTTCGAGTAAAAATAAAAAAATAAAAAAATCAGACAGAGCGTGCGCGTGTTGGGTATTTATAGTACATGTTGTGTGAGGAATTTGGAGGTGAGAGATGTCAGTCACTCAAGTCACCGACCCCAACCGACTCCCACAAAGAACGATGGATTAATAATGTTTAAATTGGGCAGTTCAAGAAGATTAGTTTTGATCTACTAATTCTAAATGAACAGAAATTCACGGTTCAAATTGTATAAGATTTTATAAATTTAATGGTACACAAATTTTAATGAGCCTAACTTTTAAAGCATAATGATTTTTAGTTGCCCATTTTAAATTATGAAGAACTGTCGAATTATTTAACAAAACTTCATTTACCAAACAATACTTAGTGTCGGTTTGGGATTGTGATTTTAATAAGTGCAATTTTAAAAATTACGTTTTTAGAATCGCTGCTTTTTAAAATTACAAAAATATTTGGTAAAACATGTTAAAAAGTATTTTTTTTTATCAAATATTTGTTATGCGAAATCATAATTTTGGTTTAAATTTGCATTTTTTTTTTTCAAATAAGCACCCCCTACCCTAGCATGTTTATAAAAATCGAAGATTTTTTTTTTATTTTTTCAATTATACATTAAGGGTACGTTTGAGATTATGATTTTATAAGAATAATCTTTATTTTTAAAAGATATCTCAAAACGTAAGGCGTTTGACATTGCGATTTAAAAAGCACAGATTACGAACCTTTCAATTAATTGGAGGTTGTTTGTTGTTATTGAGTATTTTGTGTATGATTATTTTGGATATTAGTTAAAATTTACCAACTAAATTACACAAAATGCAAACAACCTCGCAAGGAAGTACTCAAGTTTATTGAGCATTTTATGTATGATTATATGCGTTTCATACATATGTCAGCTTAGAGAAGTGTTAGATAGCCAAACAAATGAACCTAAAAAAATTTATAAATTGACGTGATAAAAGTTTTTAAATTAAAAAAAAAAAAAAAAAAAATGTAATTCGATCTCCCTTGTCTACCACTTACAGTCTGCCATATCAATTTAAAAAAATTTCTGAATTCATTTGTTTGACTCCCTAACACTTCTCACGACCAAATCTAACAAAATTCCAATTACTTCGCACGCACAAATGAAATGAGTAGTAGAACTAAAAGAAGTAGAACTATATTACAATTCGATGTTGTACTTAATTCAAAAGTACAAACAAAGATTAAAATTAAACAAAAAAATAATAATAATAACAGCTAGCATAATAAACGTTGAGTTTGATATTACATATTCCACGTGCGTTTAAAGAAACAACAATGTACTGTAAAATCAAAAACTGAAACAAGTGACAAAAACAAAATTAAGCATCTTAATTAATAGGAAGAGGAGCACCATTCCACTCTTTCAGACATTCCATCATGGGATCAATCAACTTCCCTGCACACATTGCCGAGAATACCTTGTCGAATTCTTCACCCGGAGATCGAACTTTCTCACCGGTCAGCAAACCTGTTCCCAGTTCTTCTCTCACAAACTTGTATAATGGGTAGGATCTGCAGTTCTTGATCAGGTTCGGGATTGCCGGTTTTTCATTCTCCAGCTCTATTCTTGCGCTCTCTACTTCTTTTGGCAAAAGGACCTTAAGCTCCTCCTCGAAGGATCCAATCTTTTGGAAAATGGATGTGCTCAAGTTCCTCTCTTTGTCGCCGTTGCTCAACGCGTGCTCCACCAGGACTTGCCTCAGCTTCTGCATCAATGGGTATGTTGCGCTGCAAGGGTCGTCGATGTAGGCGAAAACGTACTCTCGGTCCACAACTTTGAGCAAGTCCTTTTCACAAAACCTGGATGGGTGAAGCTCGCCATTAGATCCCATGGTTAGGACTCTCTTCGCCACTTGACTCACTGTATTCTTGACTGTGTTCTTCAGGTTCTCCTCCAAATGCCGCAGATCAATCGCTTGGCATAATGCGACTAAGAAAGTGGATGACATGAGCTTCAAAATGTCCACGGCCTCGGCTGTCTTTCTTGACGAAATCAACCCCAAGGAGTTCACGTCTTGGTTATGTTGCTCAGCACTTTGGACGTGATTGGTGACAGGGTTGGCTAGGAATTGGAGCTCGGAGCAGTAAGATGCCATGGCGATTTCAGCGCCTTTGAACCCATAATCCAAGCTTGGATTGCGGCCTCCCGAGAGATTTGAAGGCAACCCATTGTTGTAGAAGTCATTAACAAGCTCGGAAAATTGAGCAAACAAGAGTTTTCCAATTGAAGCAACGGCGAGGCGCGTGTTATCCATAGAAACACCAATTGGGGTCCCTTGGAAATTCCCACCATGTAGAGCCTTGTTCCTCGACACATCAATCAATGGGTTATCATTCACTGAGTTAATCTCCCGCTCAATCATTTTGGTTGATGTCCTGATCACTTCAATCTGCGGGCCTAGCCATTGTGGAGAGGTGCGAAGGGCGTAGCGGTCTTGTTTAGGCTTCTGAAGGGGATCAGTCTCGTGCAACTTTTGAGCCGCTTTAACATAAGCACTTCCATCCAAAATGTGCTCCATTATAGCCGCCGCCTCTATTTGGCCGGGGTGGTGCTTCAATTTGTGTGTCAAGTGGTCTGTAAATTCGGGCTTCCCCTGCATGACTTCGGCAAAAATTGCTGATATGAGTTCAGAGAGAACTGCTTGAATGTTCGCCTCAAAGAGAACCGTGGAAGCTAGGCCGGACCCAACTGCAGTGCCGTTCACGAGCGCCAGACCCTCTTTGGGCTGCAACTCAAAAAACCCACCACTGATTCCGGCAAGCTCGAATGCCTTGGTGGGGTTGAGGGACTCCCCATTGGGCCCTACGGCCTTGGAATTGGGCCTGCCAGTCAAAAGCCCAGCTATATAGGACAGAGGAACTAGGTCGCCGGATGCAGTGATTGTTCCCCGGAGTGGCAAGCATGGGGTGATGTTGTGGTTGAGAAACTTGGCTATGGCTTCCATGATTTCAAATCTAATGCCGGAGTAGCCTTGGAGGAGGGTGTTGATCCTCACCAGCATGGCCGCCCTCGTCGTTGTGTGGGGTAATGTGTGGCAAGATTCAGTGCCATTGCCAAAGATTCCAGCATTCAAGAATCTGGTGCAAAAAAATTTCATGAACACATATTAGCAAAGATTCACTGAACTTAATTTCCCAGTAATTCTAATTCTGGGTTTTTTTTTTAAAAAAAAAAAAAATTATAAAATTGGCTGGACTTGCATAATAAATAAGGAAAAATAGATCTTGGATCTTTGTGTATAAATAATTATGAGCATTATTCAGTCGGGCACATGATCATATCAGGGACGGCGAGAATAAAAATTTAATTTTTTGTAGTGACCATACATATAAGAATGCCAATTAACTGGATCGATAATCCTTTTTGTAAGAGAAGTCAATTATATTATTTTAATTTTTAAGAAAATTCAATTTCCATTTTATCCTCACTACCACTAAAATGATGATCATCACAAAAATATTATTCATTATGGAGAAAATTCAAAGGAACTCAATCAGAAACATATTTAATTCAGATATCTTTGTCCACACAAAATCCAGAAGGGAATTTTCTATCATTTTGCAAAGAAAAAAAAAAACCTCAAATGTTTCTGGCTTCCTACAGACACAAACAAATTAATAAATAAATCCTAAGAGTACTTTGGAAGATTTGTTTGACTTGGAAGGATGAGAATTTGAAGATTTATTGAAATTAAATCATAATTTCTTTTGTCGTCAAAAGAAATTAAAAGTTTTTTTTTCATATATATATATAAGTGGACGGTGGACCACAGGAGTGGCACAGCTGGAGAATTAGCCAGGTGGAGCCATCAAAAACCCAGAATCTGTGGCTACTAATTAACCCAGAATCTTTTTTTCACTGTTTTTCTTTTGGAAAGAGTACTACAACTCAGGACCTTCTTTATAATAATAATACAAAAAAAACTTTAGTTAAACTTATATATATATATATATATATATAGGGACATCTCAAAAATAATTTAAAAAATAGGAAAAAATTGCAGTTTACCCCTGAAGTTTCAAGAGTTTTTTAATTTTAACCCCAAAGTTCAAAAATTGGCAATCTACCTCATGAAGTTTCAAAAATTGACAATTTAAACCTTCTATTACTAATTTCTGTTAAATTAGACAGAATTTTTTTAAAAAAAGCCTGAAGATAATGATGTAATTTCATAGATTTCCGTCCATTTAGACGAAAAAATTAAACGGATGGTTTAAATTGCCAATTTTTTAGACTTCAGAGGGATAAATTGTCAATTTTTAAACTTTAGAGTTTAAATTGAAAAATTCATAAAACTTCAAGAGAGTAAATTGCATTTTTTCCTTAAAAAAATATTTTAATTAGGACTTATTTTGATATTAGTATTTATTATGTGGTTCGAAAGTTGTTTTCTTACCTACCGTACGTTTTCTAGCAATGACCAATCAGTGACGAGATCATTGTTAAGTGACTTAAGTCACTTCATTTCTAAGGTAAAAGTTTGACCAAAAAAAAAAAAAAATCATAATAGACGAACTATATATATAATATAAATCAGTAAAGTGCAGCAAAATAATTTTTTTTTAATTTTTTATTTTTATCCATATCAAGTAATAAATAATTTTTAACGAGATAATCAAACCTTGAGACAGACGTACACTAATTAACTCGTTGTAATAATTAAAGAAATAAAAGGATCCAAAATAAAATTTATACCCTCTGAAAAAGACTGCAACAATCATGGTAATATTTGACACAAATATCAATTCAACCTTTTCGGACTAAATTAAGTCATGTCAATAGTTAATCAAATAATTATTTTTAGTGTGATCTCCTACTGATTTGATCATAAGATATCCGCCACTTCCACGCCATCTCATATATATATATATATATATATATAAACAAAAACGAGTGGCAGAGCATGAACCATTTTTTGGGTTAATTATTGTTTGCGGCAAAGTAATTAATTATAATTAAAAGCAGATTATGGTAATCAAGTATATATGACGGCTGTTAATGTTTCTAGCTGATGATAAAATTAATTAAAGTCATGCAGAAGGAAAAGTGAAAAAAGAAAAAGAGGTCGCTGAGAAACCACCTACAGCATTGATGGAGGTATTAATTAAGTTGGCAATTAATAAAGATTAGTTACTTAATTGTGTAGCAAGTAATTGAATCAATTACCTAATGAGTTCCTTCTGAAGGGCTCCGCCCTGCTTGGTTCTCCTGTGTGAGGTTGCACCAAAACCAGTGGTGACACCGTAACTGTCGGTGCCCTTGTTCATGCTGTCCATCACCCACTCGCTGCTCGCCTTCACGCCGGCCCGAGCAGCCTCAGAGAGCTCAACTTTGACGCCGGCGTCGTGGGTGGCAATAGCTGCCACCTGGGAAATGGTCAGCGTCTCGCCGCCGAGCTTCACGACCGGCTTCCGGAACTCCTCCACCATGCGCTTCACCTCCTCAAGGTGGCTGCCCTTCAGCGACTCCGCCGCCGCGCCCCAGTTCAAAGGGTCATGAGTAGTACTGGTGCAAAACTCAATCGCATTTGCAGCTCCGTTGCCATTGCATGCGGCCATTGTTTCTTGTGGGGGGGGTGAAGAAATTGATCGAAGCCACAAATTACCAAAAAGCTCGAACTGGGTTAAGATGATCAGTTAAATTTGAATGGGAATGGTAGAGAAAATGTGGTAGGAAAATTGTTAGGCTGGTGGCCGGAAATGATAAAATTTCCTGAGATAGTTGGGCTAATTTTGGTTTGTTTATATAGAAGGTTGTCAGTTGTCATATTGAGTGTTGGGTGGGTAGGCCGATGTGTTAGTTGGAAATTGCACGCGGCCGTTGGATCGTCGAAACTTTGGACGGGGATTATTATGGCCACGTGGCACGATTGTGATCTGTGACATGCGCAACGCGGGCTCTTACTCGTCAATGATCCTCGGGCGAGGTGGGGGGGTTGGTGGCAGGAGATCACCCGCGCGAAACAAAAGAGTATCGTCATATCTTCAATTTCTCGTCCAACTTGTTGAAGTAAAGGTTAAAAAAATAAAAAAATAAAAAAGATAAAAGTGGGTCTTTTCAATCTTGGTAGATAGTCGGTGAAGGAATGAAGTAGTTATTTTTTAGAATAATTGTTTTATTCTTTGGTTTCTTTTGTATTTCTGGAATGGTACTTAATTATTCCTCATTTTGGGAAAATCCTAAATGAAGTGGAAATTATTTTCTTTTTTGCCCAGAAAAATAATGGCTTTTGGGTAAATAATTTTTAATGGTAGAGTATTTTTAAGAAATTTAAGTAAAATATGATTCAATTCCAATTAAAAAACAATAGAAATGGTCATGCCATTTTTCAAGTAGAGAGAGAGAGAGATTTATAAATAAGGCAACAATTTGTTTTATTTATTTATAAAATATAAACAAAACGAAATATACAAAACAATCATTTCTTATTATATTTCGATTTTCAACTTAATCACCTATTAAAATGAAACGTGAAGTTATCTTAGATCCCAAGAATCATTGATGTTTGAATCTATACTATATTAAAGAGTCCATCAAAAACTCGTCTTCAATTTTATTACAAAGCTTAGTTTTGACATTATTTATAGTTGAAAATACTTGTTTTGTAGTTCTTATAAAAATAGAAAGAGCAAGCATAAGTACAACAACTCTGGAAACAAGTTTATATATAAACAGTTGATCATTTTATGGTTCTCGCCAACATTGGTGATGTGTACAAGACATCTTTTTTAAGCTTTCGCTATCACCTAGCTAGCAACCTTATCACTATATGAAACAGGCACCAAATCCAATATTTCATTATTCTCATTACTTATCATGAGGATTGTTTTTAAGGTGTTCCCACATACATTTTTTTTAATATACATTATTAGGTTCTATAAGTTTTTTTTTAGGCTAATCTCAATTTGAAGTTTTTAAAAATCTTAACTATTAATTTTCAATTAGAGTTTATCACTAAGTATTTAAGACATATTTGGGTGTGCGTTTGAGGACACTCAAAAGTGTATTTGACATCCCAAAAGCTTGTTTAAAAAAAAAAACACCCGTTTGATAAAAAAAATTCAAAACGCTTTGAAATGTCGAAAAGCTTAAAAATGGTCAAAACTCATTTTTAAAAAAAGCTTACTGATTTTGAAAAGTGACTAATTAAATCAACTAAAGTAAATTTTCAAAGTTAAGTTTTTTCTAAAAATAAAAAGTGAAAAATTGAATAGCTCATTGTGAATGCTCTAAAGAGTTCACGGCCGAGAAAATTAGCTAAGCCAATTTTTCTCTCCTTTTTTGTCATGTGTGTTTACTTCTTGGTAGGGATGTTCATTAATTTTACCACATTTAGCTATTTTAGAGTCAAAGAAATAAAATCAACACCTAATTGGTTCCATTTCCATATCCTTATAAATCAACATGCATGCATGAGCATGAACTATTCTTCTTATTATCATTATTTTATCTTCTTTATTAGTATATTGTCCTCGTCAAGATCAGTCCTGCTCAATGACTCCTGATATTGTTGACCACTCAAGTCCTTTTGGAGCTTCAAATTCATGTATATCCATATCGAGGTGTCTATGGACTGCCAACTCTGTTAAATCTAATTTAGCCCAATTTTTAAATGGGGTTCTATCTTTAGTTTAGCCTCCAGTCAGCCTAATCTATGTGGGGATGAAAAAAATTTTGAAGTTAGACCTTATTTTTTTTAATATTTAAATATTAATTAAATAATATTTATTTTAATAATATTATTATTGTTTTCATTCTCATTGTTGTTTCATGACTTTTAAGTTTAACTTTTAACTAATTTCCCAAAAAATTGATGTGGCATATTTGTTTTTTTTGGTTAATTGGTCTTATTTTATAATGGGTTTATTATATTGGGGTCTTATTTTAGAGGCCTTAAATTTTTATGAGAAAAAATTTTGGGCCTTATTTAAAAAAAAAAAAAAAAAAATTAGGCCTCACGTTAAAATAAAATTAAAAAAAAATTGTATGCCTTATTAAAAAAAATTTGGGCCCTACTGACTGGGCCTTAGGAGACCGCCTTAGTGGCCTAGCCATTGAGCCAGTCCTGCTCTCCTCCACAGGTAATTTTTTAAAAAAAACTTAAGAAAAAGTTATGCCAAAATTAAGTTTAAGTTGTGCCATTATTATTTTTCATATCTAATATATTCTGCGTGATTAGAAAATATAA
The DNA here is from genome assembly GCF_901000735.1 of Corylus avellana. Lineage (NCBI taxonomy): Eukaryota > Viridiplantae > Streptophyta > Magnoliopsida > Fagales > Betulaceae > Corylus > Corylus avellana. The sequence goes on from NC_081547.1 coordinate 25,469,161, forward strand.
TATATATATATATATATATATATATAACAAAAGAAAAGAAAAAAAACTTAGGGGTTGTTAAGCTGAGAGAAGCCACGCTCACCACCAACCACCACAACTTTTCTTTGGGGTAGGTGAACCGAAAGAGAAATTCACGAGATCTGAGGGTATAGATATGGATGGGAGATGCTCCAATTTCTCACGATACTTCAAATATTAATTTGTAATATTTTTGGACAATGTACTCGAACTCCAATATGTGTGAAAAAAAAGTATTATTAGTGGTCCTGAAAATCCCAATAATAAAAAGGTTATACATGTAAATACAGTACACTTGTAGGGGGCTTTTCAAAAGTCGGTGGAGCGGCCTGGCTCCATCAATAATTATTATCCAACTTTTATTTTTTATTTTTCTAATTTGAATCCAACCTTGATTGAATTAGTAAGCTGATTATGAAAAAAAAAAGAAAGAAAAGAAATAATTGGTGTATGTTTGACAAATTGGGCTTGCCTTGTCTTTATCGCCAAGGCTGTGTTTCATCATGCTTTTAACACCGACTACAACATGAATAGGATCCAATTCATTTAAAGTGAAATGTGAGACTTTAATATTGTTGTATTTAATGATTTCATGAAATAAATATTTTAGTTTTTTTTTTTTTTTTTTTACATGTCCTCATATATAAGAGGAGGGAGGAGAATTCAAAGTAGTGACCTCTACTTCATTAGGCGTGGTTCCAGCCAATTGAACTACTTCTTAGGGACAAAAAAAAGAAAAAAAAAGGTGACACTATTTACACTATTAAATGCAACAATAATAAATTAGAGTAATCTTATCTTCTACATTTAATTAGAGTATACTATTGGTTTTTTTTTTTTTTTTTTGAAATGAAACAGTTCAGTCTCATTCAT